>NC_134829.1:13581073-13881073 GCF_004210375.1 Tachypleus tridentatus | reverse complement strand
AGTATGTATAGAAATAAGATCTTGTTACTTGCAGATGTTTCCTTCCAGTTTCAAATTATTTGAATGCATCTTTTTTTCTGCTGGTAGAATAATATGAACCATCCAATGGGTTGCTGATTTGAAATATCACAAGTGATTTATAGTTAATTGAAGGGTGATACTAATAGAAAAAACAATTGTATGGGAAGTAGTATTGGAACAGAAGAGTGATCTTGACGTGTGTGTGTGTCATAAAGTTATCTGTATTGATGTTGTGTGATAGGCATTGTTACTAAGCTTTGTTTATACTTAAAGAAGCATATATGGCTAATATTAAAAACAATTTATTACCATAAGAAAGTGATTTATTTTGGGGGAAATATACTATGTTTTGACAGAAAATTAGTCTTGTCTTCATACCTGAAAATAAACCATTGTTCTATTTGTGTGTAGGTTGTCAGCCACAAACTTCATTTTGGACTTGCATGTTTGCATTTGGACTGTTAACTGTTTTGAAATCTTTCTAAATATTGGGTATTGTTAAATTGTCATTGTTAAAAGAGGAATTGTTATTGCAAAAGCATTCTTGCAATGTTCCTTACATTCCTAGTAAATAACCTGTAACAATGTGAATTAATATGCTGCTGTTGTGTGTTCATTTGGTGCTTCAGGATAGTTGTTTTCTTAATTTATCACTGATATCAGTTTGAACTTTAAACCATTCTTTTGGCCTTTTAGAACAACAGGCACTACTTGTTCTGTGTTGCTATTTTAAGCTTATTTTACCACAAAATGTTTTACATTTAGGATATAAAATTGTCTGCTTGGGATGTATGTTATGGTGCCCCAGTTGGTATAAACACTGTTCTCAAAGTCTTTTATCTGTTCAAGCTGCTACCAACTATTTCATTTTTTTATCACATTGTGACATTATTAGAGAAATTAATTGCTGTAAACTCTAAATTAGGTGATCCAGCATCTCAGTCTACTCCAATCAAATGGAAAGAAGGAATGGACCTAACCAAGAAACAGAAGGAAAGACAAGCATTGATGAAGAATAATCGTAAAAGGGCTCTTGAACAACCACGAACATTTTTCTCTTGGTTCACAGATCATGGAGATGCTTCAGCTGATGACATTGCTGAGGTTATTTAAACTCAGTGTAAATTTTTGTAAAGATATAACTAGATTTGTCATATTTTAAGTACTATGATGACATCTTATAAATACAGTGCAAATCAAATTATGATTAATCTAATATTTTCTGTTCTATTTAGTTGGTATATTTGGTGTCTAATTACTACATAGAATAAGATAGTTTATCCTAAGTTCTTAATAACTTTGATTTATTAAAGTATTTTTTAGTGTTTGTCTCTTTTTTTTTAATCATTAAACTTTTGACACTGGTTATTAGTTTGTCTAGCCAGGTACAAAAAGTATAATGCAAGTTTTTTTTACACTTCAGGTTATTAAAGACGACATGTGGCCAAATCCTCTCCAATATTTCTTAGTTCCAGACATTGAGGTGGAAGAAAATGGGCTAGAAGGAGATGAAGATGACAGGTTAGTATTCCACATGTCTATCAGAACACTGACACTCATTAACTCTTTTAAGATGGGTTTGATCAATTTGACTGGCGACAATGACCCCTTTGTACATGTTTAAACTCTATAGATTTGATACATCTATTTTTCAATATAGCATGTGTATCATCACAAAATTTGGCAGTCTTTCTTACGATTATATGTTTCTCCCATATAAAAATCATAATTTTGTGTGAAATATTTTTAATAAACTAAAATAGATTTGTTCATTAATATGTTTTGAATAGTCTGTGTTAAAAGTAATTTTCATGTTAAGATTAAATACCTTTTTCTCATGTCAAATTTTCTTTGTGTAGTCCCCATAAATCTCCCAAGTAAATATATTTTTCTTTTTTTCCAGTAAAACTTTATTTCTTATTTTTTCTGTCTACAAGATTGGTCAATGTGACCAACCTCATAACAACCAATAAAAATCTAAAATTTAAATTCCCATTTTTGCTTTCTAAAATAACTTCAGATTGTAGAATTAAACTATGTTTATCCTAAGTAGTCTTAAGCTTTTAACAGTATACCTCTATTTATAATTAAATTTTGTTGTGTTATTGCCCCTTGAACTGTTTGTAACTACTACCTGAGCTTTTAGTGGGTTGTATATTGTTCAAAGCACATGCATCTGATGTTATGCTGTCAAATTACATTACTCATGAGGTGCTTGCATACAAGCATGAAACACTTTTATCGTGTTGTTATTAGTTGTAACTAATATAATCTTATATAACCAGAAAAAATCCCTATTGTTACATTTAAGTTACTTTTATACTTAATGGAAGGTTGGTAGAGAAAAGATGCCTATAGAATGTCATACCAGGGGAAGTTTAGATATTTTTTAAATATTGCCTTGTAGAATTAAAAACTTAAAACTTTGGTATTATTAAAATATGGATTATTAAAGATTTCAAACTATACTAACTGCTTTAATCTAAAAAGTAGTTTAATAAAATTTTTAATGTAAGACCATAAAACTGTCATGTGCATGGCAAGAGGGTTAAAGTTGACAACTACTTTAAAATGGTTATTATTCTACATTAATGTTTCAAATGTAAAAGGAATTGAAGTTAAAATAAGTGTTTAACACTATCAAATGAAGCTTTAAAAAATATGGTTTTCGTGATGATTCAGTGAAGAGGAAGAAGTAGATGACTCAATAGTTGTAGTTGAAGAAGAAGGAGAAGGAGATGATGATGATGATGATGGAGAAGAAGGTGGTGAGTCCTGTCTTGTGTTTTTTTAACTCTGTGGTTGAGACTTTTAAGAAATACTAGGATACAATTAAGACATAACACCAAGCAATGCTATAATAAACATTATAAAAAATTAAGAAATAAATAAAATTATTCTTTTTTCATTATAGTATAACTGTAGATTGTGACACGAAAATACATGTTTAGTCTAACTACTTAAATTCTCATAACATTATACATTTATATATGTTTATTACTTTTATTATACTGATCTTCCAGTAATACCTAACTGAGATTATAGAAGTTGCAATGATGTGACACATGCTCACTCATATTACTGTATCCAGTAATATAAAACTGACTTTTACAAAGTCACCTGTTTTGGCTGTGTTTTAATGGATTGGAATTTTGTAAAATACAGTCACTTTTCAATTATACATTATGTGTATATATACATTATTACTATTTGCAATAAAATATAGAACAGTAAATAAAGTACAGCAAACAATTATCTCTTCTAGTTACAAACTTTGTACTTGTTTGCTCCTTGCATTAAGTTGCTAACCCTTACCAGATTATGAATGTGGAGGATGTGAAACACTGATTTTATTAGGTTTTAAATATACATTTTACAGTAGTCAGAAATCATAAATTACTATGTCAATACTAGAGAATTCCACTTTAATTTTTCAGGCTTAGTAGCTAAACTGTATTTAGGTGAAAAAAGAAATGTGATTTTTCAAGCTTAATAACGTCTTACCTTACCACTTTGAATCTTGTATAAAAATGTTTCATATCCATATATTGAAAAACGGCTAAGCAAAATCACCTGCTTATATTTGGTTATTCACATCTCATAGACCGAAGTAAATGTGTTTCCAAAACTGGAAAGAGATTGTGTGGCCACTGTGTATGAGTTAGTAAATGTAGCAATATTTCAGCGAGAGAAGATGGGAGGTTCTTATATCGTAGTTCTTTAATGTTGATAATTTGAGTTCCTAATTTGTAAGAAGCTAGACTTTATATTTGGACACCACAAACATTTAATTTGGATCATTGCCACATTCAAGATACAATGTGAAAGACAAAAATCAGTATTTAGGTGGTTACACACACACACACAGTTGAAGAAATTAACTAATGTACAACACTAAAACTTTTAATGCAGGTCAACAAACTCAGTGGTATGATAACCTTTGACCCATGTTGGTAATGTTAAGAGGGGAAATGGGATGTTATGGATATATGGATGATTACAAGATTTTATAACTTGTTTCTTACAGAAGATGTTGATGATGAAGAAGCATACGAAGAAGGAGAGGATGATGGAGGTATAAATGTTTATTGAGCTGTTTTCATATTTTGACATTATAATTAATATGTATGTGGACACAGTACTATGGTTGTCTTAATTAAGGTACCTTGTTCTTTTAAATTGTTTAGGTAGGTATATATTAAGGTGTCTGTTTTTGTCACTTAGAAGGGTAAATTATTAATAAGAATAAAAATGTTACATGGAAAAACTACTACTAAAAAAAAAAGTAAAATCAGTATTTACAATATCATGGTATTATTTGGTATAGATTATATTTAGTGCTTTATTATCTTTTGGCTTCTGAAGCCATCAGTGATAATACCAACATATCAAGAAAAATATTCTTTATTACCATGTACGTGTAATATTCCATCATCTGGTAAATTCAATTAATGTATTGATTTTTTTTTTTGAAATTTATATAATTTGAGCTCAGAACTTGTTGTAGGTTTGTTGAAGCTTAAAAATTTGTACAAAAAATTTATACATTTAAAAAATATATTTCTTATTAAATATGTAGTTAAGTTTCCAGCTTGTTGATTTGGAAGGTCTTCCTGTAGACCTAAATCATTTACTTGTATTTCTTTGTTTTACTTTGGCTGGCAGTGCAAGAATCCAGACCTCGGGTTTTGACAAAAAGATGTCTGTTTTTATCCCCTTTTGTATACTTGTATTTGAGAATTTGTTTTCTGTGTATTATTTTCAGGTAAAGCATTAGGTTAAGAAACCTAGCTATTCTAAGCTTGTTTTATTTACAGGTAAAATCTTGTATTATAGATTTCATGTAGTTTCAGAAAGCTTTGTATTGTTGTAGGAGAAGGTGATGAGTGAAGATTTGTCAAGTCCAGTTATATGTTGTACAACCTGTTGCAGTTAATCCCTCACGGACACAGCTCGTAAAATGGCATGACTTTGGAGCCATTGAAACATTTTATCCAGACCTTTTTCATCACATCATAATGTTTCATTTCTTTATCAGAAGAATATTGTTCAAACTTTTATACTGAGATTTCATTTGCAACATCCGTACCTACACACAAGCAAGCAGCTGAACCAATATAAGCTTATGACCAAGACCATTGCTTTTACTCTAAGTAGATCAGCTTTTTTCATTGTGAATAGTGGAAATTTGTGATTTATATTTCTCAATTAATTTGTGTGTTTTGGTGGTGTAGATTATTTAAACTTAAATATAAAAAAAGTGAGTTTGTATGTATAAATGAAACAGGCCAGGTTAATGGTAAAAAGAAAATATTCTACCATACAACTAAGAGTTGATAAAGTTAAAAGGGTTTAAAAGCTGCTGTTTCTCTTTTTCCTGTCTGTTTTTTTTTATAACATTATATACATATTCACCTTTCATAGTATGTTAGGTTTTTAATTTTATTGTTATATGGGGATAAACACTTAGAACCATTGGCTATCAAATTCACTTGTACAGTTACACAAGGATTCTTTCACATGTATGTATCATCAGGAAACTTCACAATTATATGGTCTCCCACCTCATGCAGTAGATCATCTAGGTGAGGGTTAATGCAAACTTTCATGTGCTTGGTTTTAAAGTAATTTTTCTTGTGTTTCTGTCATAGTCCTTTTAACAACACATATGAAGTAGTGTTAAAAACATTGGTGTGGGTGTACAATTTTAGCATAGCAAAACATTTTTCATGTTCAAATTATTCTTTGGTCATTTTGTTATTCTAGAATGATGTTTGAGGGATTGATGCGTACCATAAATTTGCAGTGTGAAGACGTTTTTTAATATCATTAATTATGAAAATCCTTTAACACCAAGAAGATGAAAGTGTTTTAAGTATTCTTTAGATTTATTCTGTGTACCATGTGTTCTGCAGGTTATGAATTACATCAGTTTTTTCAGTCATCAAATTAGAGTTGCTCATTCTTTGTGTGTTTTTCTTGGTTTCATAGTGTCATTTAAATGCATTTTGAATAATATATCTTAACATTTTAAGAAAATATTCATCCAAAAGGGTACACACGTAATATTGATTCTAATAAACTTTTAGACGTTTATGCAATATATAATGCTTTGATGATAGGAAAACTATAATGTCAAAATACACGATATTCATATTAAACGAACATTTATTGCTTGTAATTATATGCAACAGTTTTAGTTACCAGACCATATCTATAGAGGATTGCTCTGATGTGTGGCTCCTCTAATACAACTTGGTTAGTTTCTCCAATAAACTGTATTCATAATTTATTTTTAATCTTTAACTTTGTCAAATCCAATAAATTAACATAAGATGGTCCAATACAAATTATGAATTATGCTTTCACATCTGCAATTCACCTTTGTTTTTCATATTGTAATACCAAAGTAAACTTTGTTGAGATATGAAATGTTGGTTATCAAAAGAGTGATAAAGAGTTTAAGAACAGGTGCTTTTTAATTTAAAATTTGCGGATTAAAAATGTGAATGCTGCATTTTTTATAATTGTTAAAAATATGATCTGTTTTGGTGTGGTATTATGTATTCCAAACATTGGTTTGTCTTATGAAAAGGTATTTAATTGTTTAAGTGATCGGTGAATTTCGGATATCAAATACCACAATTTCTGAACTTGGTCTGTCATGCAAGTGAAACATATGGTCGTGTGGTACTCAGCTTTACTGATGTTCAACAAAAAACCCAAAAAGTTTCTGTAAAGTGCAAGTCAGACTGTTAGTCTGCGGGAGTTGACAGCAGCAAGAAAAATACTCAAACATAACAAGTCCTTTTCACTCAAGTTTAATAACCTACACATAAGCCAGGTGTACAGATTTCTGTAATACATTTTGAATTTAATATTTGCTAAAATATCCATAATGTAACGTGAACAAGCTAGCTTGAGACATTGGGATAAGAAATGGTGTAATATGCACCTTTAACAGTGTTAAAAGGTAAACGTGCGAATTTGAGATATCCAACATTGAGAATGTCATAAACGTGCAGAAAGAACATGGCAATTGAAAAACTCGTATAAATGGATGAAGATATATTCGTTATTTAGTTACAGGTGCTTGGAATTCATGTTTGTCATTACATTTCCTTCCTTTTTGCTGAGAGGTAACCTTTTTATCCTAAATTTAAAAACAGCATAAATGGATAAATCTCAAAATTGATAATGGGTTCTAAAATGTATTCAGTGTCCTCGAGGGTAGCGTGCACAACGTCTAAACAAGACGAGTTGAAACAAAATTAGCAGTTAATAGAAAAAAGAACAATACAACTAGTTATTAAATTTAAAAATATAAATATGTTATTAAGATACATTAAATAAGTCATGAAGCACAAGTCTAAAAATTAAAGTATGAAAGTCGTGAAGACTGAGCAAGTACTACAAAGTAAATGCAAAAGAAAGTTTACAATAAAAATAAAGGCTATATAATATTAGGTTGAGGAATAATTCGTGAGCGTTTTTAAATAATTTCATTCAAGCATTACATGCAAGATTATACAATACTTCAATGCATGAACACATTACACCCAAAACATTTATTATGATACTTTATTTCATGTAATACCTAGGTATATAGTATGCATTGTTTTAAACGAAATTGCAAGAAATTAAATGCGAAAAGCAGATGGTGTCGAAAATGCTCGATTTTGTCCACTTGACATTCCATTTAATGAGCTGAAAATGAAAGCAAAAATTAAAGACATGAAAATCAAACACACCATCTATTAGAGCAAAAAATTATCTACCAAATGACATGAAATATTTTGCGAAAGCGTTTCATTTATGAATATATTTTTTTTAACTTGAAAAAACGCTCACGAATTATTCCTCAACCCAATATATACCATGTTTTAAACAATGAATGTTCCTACACCGTTTTTTCTACTATCGCACTTTCATGCAAGGTGGCCGGGTGGGTTAAGGCGTTCGACTCGTAATCTGAGGGTCGCGGGTTTGAATTCCAGTCGAGCCAAACATGCTCGCCTTTTCAGCCGTGGGGGCGTTTTAATGTTACGGTCAATCCCACTATTCGTTGGTAAAAGAGTTGGCGAGGGTGTAATGACTAGCTGCCTTCCCGCTAGTCTTACACTGCTAAATTACGGACGACTAGCGCAGATAGCCCTTGAAATAGATTTGCGCGAAATTCAAAAAACAACCATCCATGGTGAGGGCTATCATCAGAAGCTGAAGAAAGAGAAAGTCAAGTTAATCACTTATGTTTCAACACTTAGAAGATAAAAATGTTTTTAATTATTTTGTATACCATGTGTTTTACTGATTATGAATTACATCAATTTTTTTTACAATCATCAGATTATAGTTGCTCATTGTGTATTTTTCTTAGATTTCTGGTGTCATTTAAATTAATTTTCTAGTAATATTTAAGTTTTTCAGGTTTCACTCTGATTACTAACTCATTATTACAAATTAGAAATCTGTTTATGAAAATATGCGTATATGTAAAAGAGGAAGCTCACCTAAATTCCACCCAAGGTAATGAAGAAAATCAAGATTAGCTTATATTCAACATTTAATATACCATTAAGAGTAAAGCTACAAATCAAAAGAAATATAACATAAAGACATAGTTTACATAGCAGAAACGAATTATTCCATGAAAAGTTAATACACTCTGAGGAAAAGTAAGGTCACTATCAGGCTAACTATCTTTCATCATGTTGTGTTTATAGTCAGTATTACTTCAAAACAATGTGCCTGTTCTGGTAATTGGTAGCAAATGTGTCTTTAAAAGTATCAATATTGAGTTGTTTTGCCCTCTTGGAGTTTACTTATATGACAGCAAGGTTGCTGGTACAGACATAAGAAACATCTCTCAGAGGCAGCTGAAGTGACAGGCAGGGTCACAGTGATGCATACAAGTTTGTGAAGGCATCCTTGTATGGCTCCAGCATGGTTGCAAGCTCCAATGGTGTGGATACTTCCTGCCTCTTGTCTTTTTTTCCTGGCAATTAGCTGGTTCAACTGGTGGACCTCCACTGCGAGGTCATCCTCTGCCACACCATAGTTTGCTGCCATTTTTAAGAGTGCTTGCTTGTCCAGAAATGTGGAGTGTTTGGGGTTCAATGCAGTTGCACCCATCAGAACACTGCAGGCATTAGAGGAGAATCTTCTATTCAGCTCATTGAGCATCTTCTCTATGATGGCAGTACTAGATGTGATTATGAATTCGTCCAGGTGTTTGGGGCAGATCACTGTCCATCTTGATGCACCGTCTCAGTACGTATTCCCACTTTCTTACATATATCCTGAGCAGACTCTTCCAAGTCTTTCCATGCTGCTTCAGTTCTCATTTCTGAGAGACCAAAGATGACAGATTGTACTAAATCCTCTGCAGAGGCAAGCTGCAGGTCAGGTGACTGGAGGTGGTTTGATAGCTCTTTTGTCATCAGCAGTAGTTTTTTATGGCCACTAGACTGGTTACGAATTGCTGATCTCGGAGGATGCGCAGGCCTTTTGATTCAGTGGCTCTGTGGACATTGTCCTCCTCCACAAGCAGCATGTTGGCAGGCCCATCTTATGTCTGACAGTCGCTTCCACTCTATGTGCTAGTTCACTGGTTCAAGCTCTTTCTCTACCTTCAAAAATTCTTCATGCACAACCAATGTAGAGAAGAATTTGTACAGCTTCTGAATTGTCACAAAGAACTCTGCTGCAGCCTGGACGTTGTGCACACAACTAGCACAAGGTTGAATCTGTGGGCATACACAGCGTGAGACATCTCTCTCCTGTGTGCCACTGATGTGCCATGACATGACTGCAGCTCCATCATAGCACTGGCCAATGCAGGCATTATGCTCAATACCACATTTAGCCAGTCTCCACGATTTTCTTGAGCAATGAATCTACATCCAGACCCTCAGCAGCTGTGAAGTCCAGAAACTCCTCATGAAGGCTCTGTTGGTGGAGGTACCTTACCACAATGGACAGCTGTTCTTCTTTGCTCACATCCTTTGTTTCATCTGCCATTAGAGCAAAATGCTCAGCTTCCATGACCTCTTTGCTGATATCCTTCCTGATCATTCCAGCTATGATGTCAAGCATTTTGTTTTATATATCATGGTGCATGTACTTGACATTGCCAGGACCACTCAGTTTCTTCTTCACGATTTCATCATACTTGGAAATCATGTCAAGAAGTTCCAAGAAATTGACTCTGTTATGTGACTGACTACCTTCCCTGTGACCTCTCTGGGCTTCATTCTGGCAGGCTGTGTAGAGCAGTGGATCTTTCATGGCCCTTATGTAATGTTGGTTTTCTTCCACAGTTTTAGCATGGCTTGCATCGAGAGCATGTTGGATCCTTGCACTCTTTGTTTTCTGCAATTTAAACTATGCCCAAGCTTGCATGGCAAACGTGTCCTGCAGAGTTATCATGGGAGTTGATGTGGTCGCCTTCTTCCAGTTCTGGAAGCCTTCATGGGTAAAGGACTTCTCAGTTTTACTGAAGTGTGTGTGACTGAAAAGACGACATGCGAAGCAGAATGCAGTATCTTGTGTCACAGAGTACTCCAACCACTAGTGCTGATCACGCCAATTCTTGTTGAATGACCTTGACTGGCTGCTCTATTCTGTGGCCAGGTATCTCTTCAAGTTTGGACAGGGAGAAATACTATCTGGAAGCTGGCTCAGGTCCTGGTGGTAGTTTTACCCTGGATGTGAGTGGTGCCCTTTTGCGGCTGGGGTCCCACACTAGTCGTGTCTGCATTCTCACCATCACGATCACCACTGTCCTCACTTGCACCACGTGTTTGTAGGACCATCTACTCGCTGCCTCTTGGGTAGCAGGTAGTGTTGCATGATCAACTCTATGTGTAGTATGACCGGTTTATGTTTTGGTGGGTGATGTCTGACTCTTGTCTTGTGTGTTGGTGTCCTCGTTTGAAAACGAGATGCTGATTTTGATTTCTTTTTATTAATCCAAACTGAGTGTGTGTTCCAGTGGGAGGCCGAGTACAAGAGAGTGCGAGAGCTGCGTAAACAAACATAACTCCTTTTTATACAGAGCGCGCGAACGTCAATGTGACCCCTGAGCCAGCTGACTGCTTGTACCACTTCTTACTTTCAAGTTGTGTTAGTTTATATGAAACGAATGGGAATTTCTCTCTTTATATTGGCATTAGGGCTTACAAAGGATATTCATTTTAAACATCAGAATCTAAAGAAAAAGATAAAACATACATACTATTTGGTCACTTCATGAATAAGGAACAAATAACAACTGAACATAGTTCAACATTACGAACAACTGCTCTGCGGCATTGAAATCACCAAATTATATTAATAGCACATGAAAATCCAGAACATATCCGTGAAATATTGTTAGAGAAAGTGTTTATCTTTAACCATATAGCACAAGTACTTAATTAGAGGGTGGTGATAATGTAAAATTACAGGGCTAATTAGGGAACACAATCACAGCTTTGATAGGACATGTTATAAAACTGCGGGTGTGTGCGGCTGGCATCTGGATCTCGATCAGGCTGAGCCGATCGTTAGTCGTACGCAGAGCATACACCATGGTTATCGGCTCGGGGATCATACGCTTAAGGCATTTGAGGCAGGAATCGTGCACTCAAACAAAGCACACCCGCAGCCTGGATATTGAATGGTCATAGTAGCACCAAAACAAAATGTCTAAATTGCAGTTGACCTTCACAGAAAGGCTGGTTTCTTCATAAGTTCACATTATTCATACATGCCAAACTGTGATTGTGATATTGTTCTTATTATCATAAGTGTGGCAAGCACCTGTTACAATAATGTAACTACTACATTACATTAAATTAGGCACTTCTAAATAACCCAATGACAATTTCAAAATTCATTCTAGAATTTTTTAGAAATATTTGGTCAGTTAACATGTGAGGTTATTATCTAATCATAAGTATAACATTAATTGGATTGTAAGTCACAATTTTAAGTGTATGCCACAATCATCAGTACAGTTTTAATGGTTGATACACAATGCAAAATGATCTCACAGAAGACACAACGCCAGCTAAATGCTTCATAGTTTTGACCTATACACAATACACGTATACATGCATGCTATGTTTTACTTTTCAATAAAAGATAAATGAAATTAATGGGAAAATAGCTGTGAAATCTTTGGTTTATCCAGTAAAATCCCTGATGATCTGTTGTAACTTGAAATCAGCGTGGTTGTCTAATCTTCATCAAAGCTCAAGATAGAATGGCATTACACAGCGCATGAGTATCAGGGCATTCAGTACGTTGCTATGGGACGCATGATACATACTTCCGTCTTAATGAAGACGTTGAGTTCTGCAGATCTGTGTCTCTTTGATGTTAATTGTTAAGCAACAACGACAATTGTGTTTTCCATATTTTATGAATGTATGTAGGTAACATGTTTGTTGTTGTTTGAATTTATTATTCTTTGTTTGTTGTTGATGTAGGTGGGTGATTTTTTTTTCAACGGTTTTGAAGAACATTTGTTGATGAAACATCGTTTTATTCAGTTAATTTTATCGAATGTTCATAGTTTTGTGGTTGTGTTTAGTTGGGTTTTTAATATGTTGAATTTTTGTTTTGTTTCATGTGCAATGTCTCAGGGAATATATATTCCATTATGTGTGGTGATGACTAGTTGCCTTCTCTCTAGTCTAGTCTTACACTGTTAAATTAGAGACAGCTAGTGCAGCTTTGCGAGATATTCAAAATAAACCTAAACTCAACCCAAACGAGCGGTTTTTACATATATATTGTTTCTGTACAAATGGGTTTTCTTGTCACACTGATTAAACCTGAACTCTGTTACATAGGAAAAGCAACAGTCCAAACACTTGTTCGACTTTGATAATGTTTATGCGTTGCATGTAGAAATTTCTTAATTTCATTATTACATGGCCTGTAAGGAGAGCCCATCATAGATGTGGTAATTTAAATTATGTATATGTGTTTCTGTAATTTGTTAAACTCGAAATTATCTGGTATAAATGGTTTCCCAATCACAATTGGAACATATTCTGCATATCTCTTGGGGTCATAGTTTTATAGTCTTTGCGTTACATGGCTCAAAATGATAGTTTGACATAAAAGTAATGAATTTTATTATGAATATGTGTTTTAATAATATATATTAGAGTGGAGCGATTTTTTTGTCTATCAAAATCTTCATTGGCATAGTAGTTGTATATTTGTAATAAATGTGTGAAATATTATTCAGTTTTGTATTTATTTACTGGTTCTGTAAGACGCCTAAGTTTCTGATGCTTATGCCAAGAAAGTAATGTTCTGATACTCAACTCGTCTTGTTTTGTTATTAGTAAAATTGCGTTCGTTTTTCGCATTATTCGTGTCTAGGAAATAATGCCCTAACATTCAATCCATTTTTCATGGTTAAGTAGGTATAATAATGTATTAGTTATTAACTTTCACTAAGCTATTAGCTACTGCGCAAATGCACTTCACTTTTCGAGTCAGTACTTAGTTGTGAGTAAAACATGATTTGAAGAAGGGTTGTCTCCCAGCTGTAATGCTATACTTGTTTTCCTTTTTCATTTATTTCATCGTTCATCATGAGCTTGACCCAACGAGCTAAAAATAAGCATCTGCAGTGTTTTACACGTATTAGGATTAGATGCACGGCCATTGAAAATCAATGTTCTACCAACAACTGCATTTGTTTTTTCACTCTATCAGCATATAAGACTAAAATTGAAATCCTTACTACGAAATGCCAAATCAAAGGTTGCTGAAATTGCCGAGAAAGTTGCTTTTAATGTAAAAGACCTATGGATAAAAGGAACACCTACTTTTGATTCTAAATGACAAAACTTTATCAAGGAAAAATTGAAATTGCTGGATGTAGCTACTTGCCAGTGCATTTAAATATTTGCAAACGTGATGTAACTCATTGAGTTTCTATTCCTATTTGTTCTGCAGTAGTCACCTTTAATGCTATGACAGAAGTTCTTGATATCATTCATAAAGAAGACACCTCACACATAATAGATAGAAATAAGCAGAGGACAGAGGCGTAAAATAGTGCCAAACAATTGCAGCATAAGGAACTGTACTTTGATGGTTGAAAGGCTAAGACAGGAATAAGTGTAAATAGAATATGAAATATTATCTCAAAAATAATATAGTAGAGCATATTATTCTTATTGAAGAACCACAGACGATATACCTTGGCCACATCACTAACTTCACTGTCTGGAAGCATTAAGGACACATTTTATTCAATGGTTTAATTTCAAGAAGAAAGTGGCGTTAATACAGACATTCTAATCGCTATTGGCTGCAACGGTACAGTGACAAATACTTTCGATGGTTGCACATGTGGAACAAATGTATTCACGGGAGAAACTGATAAAGCAAAAACTACATTGGTTTTGGGTATTTTCAGCCACTTAATGGTCGAGTTTAGCAAAGAGTTTCGCAAAAATGCCAGTTAATGCCTTAAAATGAGTTTTATCGAACATATAAGTCTTCAATGCACTTGCAGAACCAGAAGATTAATGCTTAGGATAAAAATATTTTAACAAAGAATTACTGTTATCTTTACCCAACTTTTGGATCCTTGGAGAAATTTATTATTTAAAATGTATATATTTAGAAGTCATAACTTCCTTAACTCGGTTTTACATGGATGTGAATTGTCATTTCTTCATACAAGTGATGAAATGAATTATCTATATATTTTGGAGTTAAAATTTCTTGAATTGAATGGCATATGATAACAGAAATAGTTTATTATCCAAGTAATTAATTTAGTGAATAACATTTGTAGTAGTCAGTTTTTAGAAGCTCGGTGTTACTTAGCCTGGAAGAATTGTCCATCAGATTAATAATGAATTTGATTTTGTATATGTGCTGTATTCAGACTTCCCCACATTCAGAGCTACATGGGCAAAATGATAGATCATTATGAAAGCGAATATTTCAAATAATACATCTATATTTGGGTTAGAATTGTCTTAAGTGGAGATTACACTGGAAACATACAGCCTCAAAAAGTAGTAATGAGGACTATTTTGAAGTTAAATTTTCCTAAATATAGTCTAATGGAATATTCCAAATACTGTTTATTTGGAGTTAAGCACGAAGTTACACAATGAGCTTGATGTGCTCTGCCCACCACTAGTATTGAAACCCGGTTTCTAGCGCTGTAAGTCAGCAGACTATTCCAAATACAAATAATGTGTTTAATCCTGTGTAGTTATTAGAGTCAGAATTTTCTAAATTCAGTGTTGCATGGGTAAAAAATATTCTATCACCAAATAAAGAATTAATGTTTTACATCTGCTGGAGCCAGATTTCCGTAAGCTTGTAATTAGATTAATAATTGGTAGATCATTAAAAAACTAATGAATTCAATTATGTATATACGTTGGAGTCAGCATTTCCTAAATTCATGGTTACATCGCTTAAAAGGATAGATAGTTCATGACACAAGTAATTAATTTTGATTATGTATAGGTTATTGATGTTGGAACTTCCTTAAATCTATAACATGGACAGAACGTTTATCCATCGCATAAGTATTGAATTTAATGATGTATATAAAGTAGGATGAAAATTTACTGAAATCGATGTTAAATGTACAAAATATAAAGTAGATGATGCTACAAGTTAAATGATAATATTATACATAATTCATCACTTTAATTACATACAAGGTAATTCATTATAATTTTCCTATACCCACACTCGTATATAGAGAGAAAAATTAGAGTCACAGCACATTATGTTGGTTTGGTGTTACAAGGTACCTTCCTTTATCGTTGCTCTTAGCTCTGGATCCGAGTACCCTTCTTCCTTTCCTTTTTTCACGTTAGAACGGATTATGTCCAGTGTTAAATGTGCAAAGCGATTATCGCTCTGAAAAATCATAACTTCAATTAACAGTGTATTATGCGATGGATTCAGGATTTCCAGCATCTCTTTTTTTTATATGGATAAACGAATAATGATCGCTCAAATAATGGCTTTATTGCAGTATAAGGTATTAAGATCAGCGATTTTCAGACATGATATTATTGCACATACTTGAAAATAATCTATCATGGAAGCAGTGACTTTAATAATGTACACAAGGTTTGATAATCAGAATTTTTTTACTCGATAGAACACGGTCCAAACAATGGTCAGTTCAAAAACCACTGCCTAATGTTGTGATATGGTATGAATATTCTATAATATGTTTGTATTAAGAGTCAGAACTTCATAAACTCGTTACTACATTATCAGAAGCAGTGACGAATGAAGGGAGGCTTGGACCAAGAAGAGTAGCCTCTACCCCTTTCCCGTCATAGATGTTGTGACCTCTACCATACTGTGTTGACTTTACTGTCAAAATCACAATATTAAACATATACATGTGAGAACATTTTAATGATATACATAGCCTTGTAACACTGAGAACAATATAAATAAACCACAAACATGCGCAAACACATTTTATTCAGTCATGAACGATAATGAAGAAACCTTCATTAGGACCTGCATGTCCCTGTATAGAGCTATAATTTCTTTTACTGATTTATTATATGTGAACTCATCAATAAGTTTCGAAGAGTTCGGTTTCTAAAGTATGTAACATTCTACGTTTATTATAGAAAGACTGTTCCTGACCTAACTTTTTATTCGTTTAAATGTCGAAAACGATCACTGCAGTGTGTTACCACTATTAATAAGTATATTTTTAGCAGTATATCAGCATTAAAAATGTTTGGATAAGGACGTGTCTATGGACGTGTCTAATTCCACTGATTCTGTTGGTTCAGGTCGTATGAATGAAAATCAAAACTTTGGAAATGTCAATGTGGAAAATTGGATCAATTCATTTTCTATCTTAGTGTCAACAACGTTCGGAAAAGAATGGGCAGGATATTTCGTGATATGACTGATTTCTTCACATGAAAGAGATGATAATTTGGAAATTAATCCAAATTTGGTGGGAACATATTTATATACATCAAAAAATAAGTTTAGTGATGTATATGGTATTGGCTTTGAGTTTTCCGCACCTGGTATTACAGTGTTAATCCTTGGTTCCTCACGAAAGTCATGATCTATACTTGTATGAGGTAATGTGATTAAATTTCCAATATCAAAAACAGAAACCGATCGTACATCATCAAAGAGTTACATACATGAGATTAGATCATAGTTTCACATACATGGTATTACAAGAGGTAAATAAGTATCTACAAAATAAATAATGTATAATAATGTAGAATGTGACTGGGTCAATGTTTCTGTATTAGATTATACAGTTATGTGAAAAAGTTAGGACACCCTATGAAAGCTTGTCAGAGTCTGGTAGATGGCTACAAGAAGCGTCTCACTGCAGTTATTTCAGCCAAAGAGGGTAACACTAGCTATTAGGGGGTAGGGTGTCCTAACTTTTTCCTCAGTTAGAATATGCATTTTGTAGAATTACATTTACAGAAGATCTTGAAAAGTCTTTTCTTCAGTTTTAATTGTTTAGTCATATTTCTATAATCTCTCAGTATTATTGAAATTGAGATTAAATATCTATATATCCAAAATTGTTACAAAAATACACAGGCTTTCATAGGGTGTCCTAACTTTTTCACATGACTGTACATACCAAATAATGATGGGTTTTTGTACAAGTGTTGAGTTAATAATGCGTAAGATAATGGGATCAAAGTTTACTCTACTGAGTACTGCAGGTTCGAAATGATGGTTCACATTATAATTAATGACTAATACTATATATGGTGAAGCAGTCATAAAAATGTGGCTTAAGATAAAAAATAACATTTTTATCAGTTTTAATAAACAATTTAAAGTGTTTGAGAAACGAAATATTCGGGTTAAATTGTTAAATTAAAACAAAAACATAGAAGAGAATGGGGTGCAGCGAGACATGTGGCTCAGTGAGACAAAAGTTGTAACATTTAAATTCTACATTGTTTCGTAGCATCTTCTTTACTGCTGATTATGTAAAAGTGTTGCATCATATCAGCAATTTTGTAAGCATATACTACCAAGTTTAATGCTCAGCTATTGGTCCTTTTCGGAACCTCAAGGTAATTTATCTGTTATTTCTTGGTTTCGCATTTCCCTGAAAAGATATAGAGAAAGCAGTGATACTGTTATTGGGTGAAATAATTATAACACTGTTGTAAAAATCCACATGGAAAAGTAGCCTGAAAACAGAAAAGCTTAGACCTTCTGAGTGCATACTTGTTTTTGATAAAATGTCCAGTGTGGTGTGAAGCACGATGAAGCATAAATGGGACAGACTGTGACGCTGTCCTACAGCAATTTTTGTATGTTTTACCTTGTTTTTAATTAATATCTTTTGAATTGTATTTAATTATTTACATAATTTTCTTTTGATAGGCTTTTTATTCTTTATAATCACGAAGAAAAATCCAGATCGGAACCTTTTCTAAAGAGTCAATGAGAGTAGCTGTCGTCCTTGTAAACAAGGGTCTAAGCATCCACGAGACATCTAATTGGCAAAAAGTTTCCTCTCAGACTTTGAACAGGTAGGTATTAGTGCAAGCAGGCCATCTTTTGATAAGCAGACCATAAATCAGATCATTTTGTAAAACACGATCTGTAGTTAGCTGACCATTCTACACAATGTCAGTATGATTGTTTTTTTGGTATAAATTGATCTTATGCTCCTGTTTACCATTATGAAATTGCTTTAATTTTCTTTTGTGTATGCTTATAGCTACCTCTAAAAATGTTCTCTCTAGTATGTCAAAATTACATTTGAAATAGTTTAGATGCACACTTTTATGTCCTTCTTTCTATTACCACGAATATGTTAAAAGTAGAATTAGCATCATGGAGTAAAGGTCCAAGTGAAACCCAATTACTGTTGTCGACAAATATTCATCACAGCTCAAGAAGAATCCCTTTGTGAATATTTTTGGACACGTACTAGAATGTTTTACGGACTCACAACAAACTTCATTCAACAAGCAAAATGTTAGCAAATTGATAAAAATAATCAGCAGGGAGCCACAGTTTGTTGATAGAAGAAATATTTTAACTTAGATGAAATTGCTACTTTCATGGTGAACCTCCTCCAAAAGTTGTTGGAAGAAGGGATTTAAACAAATAAGTAAACACTAGTGATGAAAAATGAACGTTTGTAAATACTTATCTCATTGTCAGCGCCATTGGGGATTCTCTGTTCTCGGTAATGATTTTTTTTCTGTGTGTATTTTAAACAGCACACGACACAAAGTTATGTATGACTTCAGAAAGTTTTACTGAAATCATGAAACACTTTATTCATCATTTTCAGACCATATTTGAATAGATCTCGCCGTGTGATTTCTAAAAACATACAGTTTTACATATTTTTCTGTTATTATTAAAAGATATAACAAATTAACAACATTTTCAAAGAGAGCAACTTTTTTTGTCCACCCCATGTACATTAAAAAGGTTTGAGATTGTTCTAAAAATTATAAAGAACCAGGAATCTTGTAAGTTAGAGATTTACACATAAACATTTTTATAGTTAAAGAAAAAGTGGAGCTGCAACATGTAAAAGAAATATGTAAGTATAACTTAAAAACGATTATAAATAACTCATTTTTGCCACAATGAATCCAGTAAACTACAGTGTGTTCGGAAAGTCACTGTGCAGTTTTGAAAGCAGTGATAACAGCATTCATTCAGTCTATTTCAAGCCAGCAACTGATAGTGGTGTTTAGAAACAAAATAAGAAAGATCCAGGTCTGTATTAATGCCAACGGGGGTCACTTTCAACATTGTTTATAATTGTCATTCATATTTACCTCCTGTATTCTATATTGAAACATGTCTGTTAATAAATATATAAGTGCACAATGACTTTCCGAACACCCTGCATAACCCACAGACACTTATATCTCAGTAACTGATATAATGTTCAAATTATTGCCAAATAATTTTAACATAATATAAAAAGAATATGAATATTTAAAATTAAGATATTTACTTTTTGAATTAATCATATAAATATTGTGGAGTTCCTAAAAATCAAAATCGTTTTGATATAGAATTATTTATTAGCAATGAACTTGGTGCAGTTTTCACTTTAAAAATGTAAGAATTTGTTAATTTAAAATCTAATTAAGTAAAAATTATACGTTGTTATTAAACTAAATTAAAAACAAAATTGTAAAGCATTATATTACTTTTAATATAATTATCAACGTGTGTGAGCTTAACATTATCGGAAATAAAGAATGTGTGTGTGTATTTCCCTCTTCCTGTTTACTGGTATATGAGAGAATATTGCTGGTTGTTACGTTCAAAACTAAGACACGTACGTGAAAATTTTATTTAGATTGAAGAGTTATAAGATGTATTTTGATATCTTGGTGGTGTGGTTAATTTTTGTTTCAATGACTTTATGTGGTAAGTGATATATTTCGTTAAAGTTTAGTATTAAAGAAGCGAATTTGTTTCCAAGCCAATATTGTACTGTTGAAAGCTCAAGAAAAAATATCGCAAAATATAAACATTTTTACTTAAATATATATATTTCCAATAATTCAAAATAGCAACAGTCATACTTTCATAAGTGTTTATACCTCCAAATAACGAGTTTCAAACATTAATTATAATATTATTGTCCTGTGAGTAATGTAATGTTTACTAGTTAAGAAGTTTTACCACCATTACCACTAATTGTTGCGAGAGCTAAGAGACTGAAATATCATTTGTCGACATGTTGAATAGTAATCATTATAAACACGGTTTATTACTTTAATAGATTACTAAGGATTATCTTCTATAATCTGTCGCTTACATATACGCATAATCGGTATGGTATGCAACAGCTAAAACATACTAGCATCTGATAAGACATCATCATACAATGGATTTTTACTACAACGAATCAACGTTCCTAGACTGGGCGTGGTCTTGTAGTTAGCGTGCTAGTCTGTAGATTCACATCCCATTTCCAAAAATTCAATATCCATATTTTGGGATTGGGGATGCTTTGCAAAAGTGATAGTTAACCACATTATTCAATTTGTGTAAAGTAAGAGTTGTCTGTGGGCGTTGTTCATTCTGTCTAGTGGTCATCACAACCAAATATGATAACATAACTACTTCTCTCAGCTGATTCCTTAGTTTAAAAAATATTAAAACATGAAAATCACAGGCAAAACATTATCATGCTCATTCTGTCTGTAGATAACTATAATTCAATATGATAACACAACCATTGTTGTATCTAACAAAATATCAATTTATATATGTTCAAAATGACAGAAAAAAAATCGAAATTAGTATCTAAGGTACCATTTTCAAAGTTTACACACGGTAGCTATTGAAAAATAAATTTTTTTCTCGATCTGTTGCATTACTTTCGGGTCCAAATCCGTGCAATGCCACAAAATATTTCCAAAACTTCAAGTTATGGGTAAGTTATAAGTTTAACAGTAAATTCTTTAGTGTCAAAAGAAGGGTGATACTTACTGGCTGTGCTCACTCTAGTTATTAGTATAGAATTATGGATATTGGTAGATAGCCTTAGAAGCTTTATCATAAATACAATTACTCTTGTGAATGAATGTTTCAACTTTAAAAAAACGGTAAACTGACAGAAGGATATGACTTTTCTATACTGCAATCATTTGATAAAAATGTGCCACAGAATTGTTAAGAATTGGGTATACCATTTTAATTCGATTTTTAGTGTTTAAGATACAAAACTAATTTTACATGGGAAAAGTAACTGTGCCAGTCACAAAGAAAATTGTAATACTTGTCAGAGCATACAAAAGGTATCATTTTAAAAAAAAATTCTTTGTTCAATATTAAGCGCAAAACTATACAGCAACTTAGAAATCGTACCATGAATTTTAGTGTTATAAGCTCTCAAGTTTACTGGTAGTAACTTACAAAAGCATTGAGGATAACCCATTCATCAGAGATAATACATATAAGACAGCTTGCATGTGATATCAAGTCTGTAAATTTAATTTATGGAATTTATTTTTATAATTAATTATTAGTTTGTTTGTCATATTAAACTTTATTTTATTAGAAAGCAGTTAACAATATTTTCTTTTAAATTTCGCTTTACTTAAAAATAATTACATTTTTTTTTATTTCTTCTTTATATTCCATACACATAATACATGGTTTCCCAGTGGCACATTGGCTACATCTGCTGACACTGCTGAGAACACCTTGTCATCAGGCTCCTCCCCACAAGTTTGTTTTAACTTTCATGTACTTGTTTTTCGTCCGTAGATAGGACTGAAAGTGGCCTATTATTAACCTCCCAGGCAGTAAATTCAAGATTTATGATTTGCCTCTTCTAGCCGCAAAAATGTGCTTCTTCATCTGAGGACCCGAATGTGTTATACACTTGTGAGTCAAATTATGCTGTATGATTAGGCAAGATCATTTCAATCGTGTGAAGCTGGTATTGTTAACAAGCTACCTTCCCTGTATTCTGTTGCAGCGTGGTTCAAATTCAGAACAGCTATGTGGTTTCGCACGATATTTCCAAACAAGAATATCCCGATAGAGATTTTTACCAGTTTGTTCCTTACGGAAAAATGCAAATTTTTATTCTTAAGTATCACTTTTTTAAAGTGGGAAAAATATAATGAGCTTACTTATCAATTGAATTTCAGCCTGTGGTTAATATTTGTACAAGATTAAAATTAACTGTTTGTATGCTATGACTGTTGTTCTCAACATGGCAATACTACAGAGGTTTAAAGACATTATATTAAAACAATTTTTAATAAGAATCTTGACATTCATTTGTATTTCGTAAATTTTATGCTTTTGAAAAGGTTATGTATAGTTTTACCGACGCAGGAATATTCACGCACATTATAAAATGTGTTTAGATCAGATAATTACAGTTTTAAAGACAGTGATATCCTTTGTAATTATTGAGATTGAAAAACTTGTAATTCAAGACTATCCGGAAAAAGACTCGCTAAGAGTCTTACTTCAGCCTATTCGAATAAGCAAAGTGTGACATCTCGTGGAATCCACCAACACAAAAGTAAATGGCAAAGCTATCCACGTATCTCAGATATAAGCAGGATCTATATCTGGAAACATTGGCAAACAGAGTACGAAATAAATAAGATAAGTATTCCATTCATACCTCCCATTCAACTGATGCATACCGCAAGCAGCTAGAGAATCAAATAAGTATTTATACTATTTCATTTAAATAGAAACTGGTCACCAGACGCCCTTTCATGATGAATTCTTTGTGATTATACTGTTGAAATGGAATCTGGAAAACCATTGTCCTCTTACATTAGATGGACTATTTAAAGTATGTGGGAGTGGGGCTTCACTAGAGGGCTGTTGTCAAGATGGTCATCGTAAACAGCATGACTGAACATGGCGACAAAGAATATAATGAAGTGGTGAAATTTCTAAATCATTTTAATGTAATGCACTCAATCTTCATATCATTACTGTATTTTTGTATATTTTAATTTTAAAAATGTAGAGGTTTGTTTCTATGTTTTTGAATTTCGCGCAAAACTACACGAGGGCTATCTGCCGTAGCCGTCCATAATTTAGCAATGTAAGACTAGAGGGAAGGCAGCTAGTCACCACCACCCACCGCCAACTCTTGGACTACTCTTTTACCAACGAATAGTAGGATTAACCGTTACATTATAACGTCCTCACGGCTGAAAGGGCGACCATGTTTGGTGTGACGGGGATTCGAACCCACGACCCTCGGATTACAAGTCGAGTGCCTTATCTGCCCATGCCGGGCTCAAATGTAGAGTTAATAATTTGATTCTATCATTGAAATCGCTATCAGACACACTAAGATGTATAACTGTTTGATGATATTAATCTATAATGTAAAATAGAGTAAGGCCTGGCATGGCCAAGCGCGTAAGGCGTGCGACTCGTAATCCGAGGGTCGCGGGTTCGTGCCCGCGTCGCGCTAAACATGCTCGCCCTCCCAGCCGTGGGGGTGTATAATGTGACGGTCAATCCCACTATTCATTGGTAAAAGAGTAGCCCAAGAGTTGGCGGTGGGTGGTGATGACTAG
Source organism: Tachypleus tridentatus (assembly GCF_004210375.1). Classification (NCBI taxonomy): domain Eukaryota; kingdom Metazoa; phylum Arthropoda; class Merostomata; order Xiphosura; family Limulidae; genus Tachypleus; species Tachypleus tridentatus. The sequence goes on along the minus strand of NC_134829.1, from coordinate 13,856,981 downwards.
CTGCCTTCCCTCTAGTCTTACACTACTAAATTAGGGACGGCTAGCACAGATAGAGTAGCGTTGTGCGCAATTCCAAAACAAAAAAACTAAAATAGAGTAAATCTTACAAACTCATAAGCACATTAATAAATACCTCAATTAAATTCGCCGTAAATCATCATACAGATGTACACATCCATCTTTGAAATAGTGATACTGTTATTAGGTTACATTATATAAATGTTTTGCGTTATGAACTACAACTGTTTGTTTTTAGTTTTAGGACATTGTAATGTATGTTTCAAAACATGTATTTTCTAAGTTGATGAAGTTTGAAACCAGATAATTATATTTTGCATTTAATTGAAAATTAGTGATAAAGCTGTGTTAATATGAGATATAAGCTTAAACTTGCTAGTACTATTCTATATTTTGAATGCTTATAATGAGCAAAGATTAAATGAGTATTCAAGTCAATTCAAGACATCTCACTACAGAATACAAGCCTATGATAAATATATTCTCTTTCAATGATAAAGTCAAGTTATGCATTTCTTAAATACTTAAATAGCAAACACAAACTCTCATTTTTCGTAAGAGAAGTTTATCTTTTTCCATTCAAACTGACTAGCACGATGAGAAATTAAAAAGGTTATAGAAAATCAAGAAATTTGGCCAAACAAGAAATTATAACATCATGAAGGATGTATTAGAAAAGGTTGACTGAAAATGTTAAAATTAATGGCAAGGATTTTTTAAAGTATATTGCTTTTATATAGGACCCATGATGGATGGTAAAAGGAAACTCTTACCTGATGATTAAGATGACTAGGTTATTAAATTCTGCTTAATTCTGTTTTTATTGATGAAGATTTAAGCAGTATTTCATATCTTGAACATCTGATAGATGGAAATAAGATAAAACAAGATGATTACATTAATTTTGAGCTTGTTAAGAAAATATTGGGAAGTTTTAGAAACAATAAGGATCGTGGGCCAGATAATATCCTCAAGGTTTTTGAATGTGGTTCAGGATTAGTTAGGTGAACCACTTGCTACTAAACTATGTTAGTATTTAAATGGTGGGCAGGTACCAGAGAACTGAAAGCTAGCTAATGCAACTTTTCTTTTCAAGAGTGGTGATAAAAATTGTCCCAGCAATTATAAACCCATTAGTCTTATATTAGCTATGGGAAAAGCTTTCCAAAGTCTTTTAAAAATGCTTTGTGGAGCTATTTAGCTAAGTTTAGAATTTCATTTGACAGTTAAAAGGTTTTCACTAAGGTAAAATTTTGTCTTACAAATCTTTTGATGAAAAGATTACTGCATATGTGGGTGAGAGTGAGGGTGTAGATTTGGTGTACCTGGATTTTCATAAAGCATTTGACAAGATGCTACTTAAAAGGCTTGTAAAATATGATCCCTAAAGCTGTGTGGGATGACTTAGCTAATTGAATAGAAGAGTGGCTGGTTGGAAGAAGAGAGTTCAGTCAAACTGGACTAATGTCACAAGTGTGGTACCTCAGAATCTTTGTTCTTTCTGACTTACATCGATGACATAGGCTCAGTCTAAGAACCTCTGCTCTAACCATAGATAAAGGAATGGTCAATAAATTAGATTCAGATCTTGGTTGTTGCTAGCTATGGAGAAGATGCTGCTCATCTATAAAAGAATTTAGATCATTAAGTGAGTTGGCCAAGTAAGTGGTAAATGGATTTTAATTATAATAAAAAATCAAGATAATGTATGTGAGTTATCATAATTTGATTATAATGTGGATAAGAATAACTTTAACAGTGCCATGAAGGAAAGGGATCTTGGTGTAACAGTTGATCAGTCTCTAAAGCCACCCAAGCACTTTGCTGTTGGTGGTAGAAAGGCAAATAGGATTTTGGGTTGTATCTAAAGAAATATTGAATACAAGTCTGAAGAGCATTTGTCATTTGAGAGATTAAAATCTTTGAAATTGTCTTCTCTTGAAAAAAGGAAAAATTAGAGGGAATCTTATTGAGGTGTTTACAATTGGAAAATGAACTGATAGTGTTAATGCATCATCTTTGAGCAATGGAAATAGTAGACCTAGGTTACAAAAATATAGATTTTAGCAAGGTAGGAATCATTTTCAGCTAAACATTGTTAACAAAATTTTTTAAAAATGAAAGTGAATTTGTTGCAAGTAGCACAGTTGTGTTTCCACAATAGGTGTTGTTGCCATTCATTCTTCTAAAGTCCTAAAGTTTTAGGACATATTCTAAACTAAACTAAAATTAAAATAAATTTTTAAAAACTTAAAGTTAGCCTTATTATTCAGGCTTAGCATGGCCAGGTGGTAAAGGCACTCAACTCGTTATTTAATGTTCATGGCTTCGATTTCCCTTTACATCATTCATGCTTGCCATTTCAGCAGAGGGGACATTATTACGTGATGGTCAATCCCACTATTCATTAGTAAAAAAGTAGCCCAAGAGTTGGCAGTGGATGGTGATGACTATTTGCCTTCCCTCTAGTCTTACACTGCTCAATTAGGGATGGCTAGTGGAGATAGCCCTCATGCTTCTTTACGTGAAATTCATACAAATGAACAAACCTTATCATTCATATAGTTACCACGTTTTCATTTAAACTCCCTTAAATTTACTGCTTCAACAACATCTGAATACAACCCATTCCACAAGACAACAACATTGTTAGAAAAATAAAACTTTTTATAATTGTAGGATTAACAGATTTACAAAATAACATGACTTATTGAAGATTTTCAAGATTTACACTTTAATGTGTAAGAAATAGTTTAATGTAGTATATTGACTATCACGAGTTTTACTGTAAGTTAGCTTAGGGTTTTCCTTTATTGTTAGTAGAAAGTATTTACGACAATAGTCATTAGTTATATTTGTTTTTGCTACTTAACTTGTCATACTTATCATTACTGTTACTTCCTTTTCCAAGTCTTGTTATTATTATTACTTTGCTTTCTCAAATTTTAATTGTTAACCTTTGTTTGTTACAGAGGAATGATTTTTAGCAAGAAGTATAATATAATGATTACAGTTAATTTTAATTCCCTTTAGTTAAAATGATTTAAATGCTAGATAAAAATTTTAGTCTTCTGCTGATTTCTGATGTGGAAGCTAGTTGTGTCCAAGAAGTAGAAAAAGTTACTTTATTGATGTCGCTTGCAGCCTTTTTACTATTATTTTATTGATTCCTCAGCATTTATTTTACTTAGATGCACTCTATGATGGATTTGTTTTTCATGATCTCCACGTTTATGAAGACTTCCATGGTTTCTGTTTTTCGATTAATAGTGCAGAGAAGATTGATATCCTATCAGTGAAATTGTGTCAGGTTTTATATAGGTGCTCCTTTTTGAAGATGTCAGCTTCCTAGTTTAGCTTTATTACTACATTGCCTAGAACATACATTCTAGTGATGATCTTACCATTAAGTTGTTTTGGGTTTTGCCATTGATCTCATACTAGACTTGGAATAGAAAGAAAGGTTTAAATGGGAAAGATGGATGGACATGATTAAAGAGATCCACAACCTCAAATGTCGAGCATCCAAAAGAGTATGTAGACATCACAGCGCTGTTAGACTATTTGATCTTGAAAGTACCTACTATCTAGTGAATATTAGCATTTTAGTAATAAAGTTATAGGCTTTGAGAGTCTTAGGCATTCTCATATAATGAAATTAACTTTCCACTTAACCTTGTATTTTTTCAAAATGATATAATTGTTGCAAACCTTGCACACACTAATGAAAGTGACAGAGAGTCTGCAAGAAGCCATCAAAAGTCTCTACTTGTTGACAATAAATAACAAACTGTCCATCCATCCAGGTAAAGCCTGTTGAACATTGGCTGCCACCTTTCTTTCTTCATTCTAAAGGTAGTATTCCATTTAGGAACTAAATTACTTTTCTGGCTGTTCTGATAAATCACACATTTACAAGAATTTCCCATATTAATCATTTCAGAGAGAGAAATCAGCAATGAGTCTAAACCTTCTCAAACTTGCTTTAGTCCCCCAAATTGCGACAAAGCAGCAGCATCTATCGCAAAAAAAAGGAATATGAATTCCATTTGTGTTCATTAACAGCAATGAACAAGTTACAGAAAGTGTATAACTTACCAGTTATAACAACAACAGAAGCATTCAAACTAACATACTGTGATGACACCTTGCACTTTTTATTTGGTCTGAGTAGCATTACTACAAGACTAAGGGTTCTAACTAGCCAAGCACTAATCAGAGCAGTAACAACCATATTTCACCTACAGTATCATTAGTTGAGGTATGAGTCAGATGAAACAGCAATACAAAGACTAAATTCAGTCAAGTCATATTTTAGTGGGACCAAAAAACATAAAATAGATATGTTTACTGAAAAACATGAAGAATATGTAATGAACTCTGACAGAAGGCATTAAGTTAAACATAATGAAGATTGGCAGCAACATGTGAAGTATAAGGTTAGAACTACTTAAAAAAGCTCAATTCATGAAATAGATATACAAGTGGAGGCTGACACTAATCATCTCAATCATTAACTCAGTTAAAAAAGACGAGATGGAAATCTCATGTTTTAATGGCCAATGTCAAAAAAAAAGAAAGAAGAAGAGAGAAAGAGAGAGAGAAATGGATGATCCAGTTTACTCTGAACTAGATGTGAGGAATATGAGAATGCCTTTGTCTGGTTGATCAGTAACAGTGAAAATCATGACGGGATCATACTCCTGACAGATACACTAAACATCATCACAAAATCATAGATAAGTCTTGTCCAAAGAATGGAGGTAAAACCACTAAGACATTTTATGGAATAAATAATGAACTGTATTCTAGACCATAGTTGCATGTCATTCAATGAGAAAGTGGAACCCTTAACCGATGTTATCAATGAAATAATATTTAGATTGAAGGAACATGAGAAATATTGAACAAAGGTGATACTGGTCAACTGGAAGAGTGAAGGTAAGAAAGTGGAAGTATAGAAGTAGAAGGAGAATGAATGCATAAGGAAAGGACAGATGCTACTTAAAGTAAATCATACTGAGCATCATAACTAGAACCATGAGGAAATTATTGGAGAGAGGATATTCTGTGCTAAGGACAGTGCCCAACACCCCAAGCATAAAATAGTGGTAGAAATACTATTGAAGTTATCTTATTTAGAATGGTTATCTGGTATATAAAATATAAAATAAAATAAAAGTGATACACAATAAACAGTAAGGTATAAAGTGGTTGATGCTTTGGAATTATGGATGTTATAATACTACTGCCTGTGCTTTGACAAATGTTCTGTGGTTAGATTCCACAATTGGAGGGAAAACACTCTGTACTTTGGATAATGATAAACTCACCTAGTGCTTAAATAAATAAAACTGGGGATCAATCAGTGTGAATGTTATACAGTGCTAGCTGCAAGTCAGTCACAAACATTATTTTTGGTGATGCTGGCTACACGTGGCTCATTACTTCCAGTAATTCAGTGGAGACCTTGCTTTATGGTTTCCATCTCTATGCTTGTGCTGTGTATGGGAAGCTTGAATATTTGACCTGCCTTATACAAGATGATGAATGCACAACCAACTTTCTACATATCTGTAGTGCAGGAACTATCTCTGGTTATGATGACAAGTGACTTTTCCTTTTCATTATGATATTGAAATAGATACTGACAGTATTTCCCCACTTCATTCACTGTTCAGACTGATTAACATAAATCTAAGTAGCACCAGTTATGTATTCTCCATAAAAGCAAAAGATTTGATGTTGATTGATTACCTCAGTGGTGGTTGTATAACACATACTCAACCGTGTCTACTGGGGCATGTTTTGGACAATATCCTGTTTCATTGGTTGGCTGCAGGGTCATCGTGGAGATGGAATGTCCTAGTTGAATATGAATGGCTTACTAATGAAATGCATAGTCTTTATACTGCAATGCTTGGTGAAGAATTTTGCACATAAAAACTACTAGGTATGTGAGGTGTACTAGGCCCTTGATGGGAGTTGCTTTATTTTCTGCTACAGTTTTAGTGCACTGGTGTCTTTGGTAGATTATACTCCTAACAGACACCCTAATCATTGTCACAAAATCGTAGATATGTATTGTCCACAGAACATGCGTGAAACCACTAAGAGACTTTATGGCTCATCTAATAATGAACTGTATTCTAGGCCATAGTAGCATATCATTCAATGCCTGAAATTATTTTATTTACATCTCACAAATGTATACTAATGCTTATTCTAAGCATTCTGTCAACCATCCATATTTTAAAATGTTGCAAATCCATTTCCACTAACTTCCATGTATCAGCTTAAATTCAGCATCCTTGTCCAAAGTTTCTATTCCACTGCAATAAAGACCTAATAATGAGAGTTGCAAACTTTCTAGTTACATTCTCTTCTAGGGTTTTTCCAATAACGTTGTGTAGGGTGTGATAAGGGCAACTGTTCCAGTTTCAGGAATGTTAACTCTTAGTGAAAATAGTTCTCTGAGGTTCAATAGATTTTTAAAAGCCTCTTGAATATGAAGTTTTTTACATCATCCAAACATAGAAGTGCATCTTCAAATATATTTACTGTTTAGTGTTTCTCAATCAAACTAAGAATGGCTTCTCCATCCACATGTAGTTGTAATTTGATAGGGACTGCTTTAGTGTAAACCTTTCCTGCCTGGTAAAACATCTACAGATGAAGGTTTTACTCAGATCTTTCCCACAATTACTATATATGCCTTGCACTGTCAATTTTTTAATTCATGTGGCATCTACAAATGTGTGTGGAAGTGCTAGAATAAAAAGCCTGTTATTTATTAATGCTGCACAGTTCAAGTACCCTCTGCAAGAGCTGGGTCATACACCACCTTCAGAACTAAGCCTAAGCTTGATCATATACTTTTCAGGATTTATCAGTATCATCAACACTAGTATGGGGCATTCTTATTGAAGAAATTGTTGCTCAATGGTAAAGCTTGTTTGAGGGTATGAATGCTGTCAAAAAAATTACTAATTTCTCTAAGTATTTTTTTATTCCTCATGACTTCCTTTCTAGTAATTTCAAATTGGTAGAAACTATCTTTTTCTAACCCTCTCTACTTTCCTTCCAGGTGTTTTAAACTTTTTCACACCAAGTACTCAAAACGTATTTTCTATTCCACATTATTTCTCTTCCAGGTCTTTTAAATTAATAGAGAAAGACGACTTAAAATTTAATTCTCGTCTGGTCATCTCTGATTTGTGTTAAAACTGTTTCTTTTCTGCTTCAATACCTGGTGTTTCATTTAAATTGTGGGACACATACTACACAAAGCTTGTTTCTTTTCTTACCTTCTGAATGCTTTGATTTGTTACACATAGAACACTTAAAGTTTATTTAATTTCTAATCATTTCAGCTTCTCTTTCAGATGTCCTTATTACACAAATCTTGTTTAGTTTCTAATTCTCTCTATTTCACTATCAGCATTGAGTTTTTAAATACTGAATTCTCAAATGTTGTTTTTCCTTTTAATCTCCATTTCCATGCAAGGTGTTTTAAATTCCTTGATTGATAAGTATGGAAATCTTGTTTTTCTTTTAATCCTCTCTACCTTCCCTTCCAGGTGTTTTAATTGCTTACACACTGAATATTCTAACCTTTTTCTTTTCTAATTTTTACTTCTCCATTCCATAGTATTTTTAAATTACTAGACACTAACTGCTCCAAACTTATTTCATTTCTTATATTTTACAAGTGTTATATATATAAAACTAAACAGTGACTACCTAAAATCTTTCTTTTATAGTCTCCTCCACTTTCTTTCCAAATGTTTTAATTTAATAATACTAATAATTTCTGATCAAATTAAGTTATATACTTATAATGAAATGAAGCTAAAAAACAACCTAAAATTAGTACACAATTATGTTTTTCTTATGGGCCTACTTATAAAGATCAGAATGCATTGTTTTGCCATATAGGTACTCCCACTTTTAAAAATATATTCAGCCTCCTCAGTAAAATCATATTTATAATAAAGGTATAATAATAATAAACAATAAATTGTTTTTTTGTTAGATTTCATACAAAGCCACTCAATGGCTATCTGTTCTGAACTTCCATAATTTTAAAGTGATAGACAAGGGGGAAATTAGAGAGTCAAAACCACTCACCTTCATTTATTGGGTTACTCTTTACCGTGAAATAATGCGATTGATAGTCACATTATAAACGTTATAATGTAAAGAGTGTATGGCTGAGAGGGCAAGCATGTTCAGTGACAAGATTTGGAACTGTGACCCACAGATTGAGGCCAGCATCTTAACCTTGCTAAGCATCAGTCAATCTAAATCAAAACCAAGGAATTTGATATGCTAAAAGTATTACTAATATTGTTAATAAAATCAACAACAAGCACTTAGAAACCAACTACTGAATGCTTGTTTTGTTTCTGTCACTCTTTGCTTCCTTTCCTGATTTTTTATTTAAACTGTTAAAAAAATAATTGGAGTTTCTTTTCTAATCTTCTCTGCTCCTGATTCAGAAAGATTGATTATATTCTAATCCTGTTTGTCTCCCTCCAAGATGTTTTTTTAAATTACAACAGACTGAAGATTCAAAGTTTGTTTCTTTTCAAATACCCTCTATTCCCCTTCTGGGTGTTTTAATTTGTTACACACTGAATGTTTGTTTGCTTTCAGAGCAAACCACATGTGCCCAGGTTTTAACATTGTCTATAGATGTGCCACAGTTCAAAGCTTATTTTCTTATCATCCTCTCTTATCTTCTTTCCAGGCATTTTGTTTAAACTGTTATGGATGAACTAAGTGAAGCTTGTTTCCCTTCCAGGTTTTTTTAATTGTTTAAAAGCAACTATACAAAGTTTACACAATTCAAGAAAAATAAAGCAATCTGTATCTTTCAAAAGTACTTCATTTGTTAATGACCATGGTTTTGTCAGTCGAGACATCGACAGGCATGAATTATATTCAAAGCTGGTTTCTTTTATATATAACAAGCAATGATCCATCTTAAATGACAGATATTTTAATAATTTTATGCAAGGAAGTTTGGTTTATGACACTTGTTCTATCATGTTTGTGTCATCTGAAATTGAATTTTTTTTTTATTATGCACAAATTTTACACAATGTCTGCAAAAAAGAATGCTAGAAATATTGATAACTATTTTTTAATCACTTATAATGAACTTAGATTAGGAAAATTCTGAATCTTTTTATCATGTCAATAATTTTATGATTCTAGATTTCAACCAAATGAGTCTTGAGATTATTTTACATTAAAAAATTCATTCCTACAATAATCAGGTGATTTCTGTTTACTTGCAGATTGAGGTATGTAAATAAAAGCCTGTTAGTGATTAGTGTCACCAAGTCTGTATTTCTCAAGTAAGATTTACAGGAATCATTTTTCACAAAACTGAGTTAAACACAATGGTGCTACTTGTTGTCAAATAAAAAAAGGTAAGGGAAAAGATGGGAGTCGACTTTCCAGAAAGTTTCATGTGCTCCCTGAAAAAAAAAAATTACCACCACCACCACTTTTATAGCAGTCACAAAACAGAAAGATTTGTTTATAACATTGAATGTTTTTCCAGGATTGTCATGACTTATATGAACCCTGTATCTAGCACTAGACTTGAAACTGATCCTTTTTTATTTGTAACTCATCTTAAGGGATTTATTTAAGGTAAAATTATTTTTGGTGTAGTTAAAGTACAAACATTGTGTACCATGCATCATTTTCTCAGGAGATGAAAGATGGGAAGAATGGGGAGAATGGTCATCTTGTCCTGTTACGTGTGGCCGAGCACCACATGTTCGACATAGAAGTTGTAAACTATCTGAAAACCAAAAAGTTTGTCCTGAAGAAGGTCAGGAAGATATAGGAGAATGTGATAAAGGCCCTTGCCCTGGTGAGTTTATAACTGGAAATACACTCTGTCCTAATGACCAAAAATTAATTATTCAACCAAACATGCACATCAGTAACAACTACAAATTATGTATTTAATTAAAATATACACACCTAGTTAAATGATCAATCATGAGAACCTGTCCCTGAAAGATTATTTATTTTTCATCTATTTTTATCTAGGTAAAGATTCATTTAGCAGTACTTGTAACAATAATAAAGAAAAAAGTGTAGATTCCAAGTTTTAAGTTTATCAGTAGTATTTTACCAGTAAATAATGAAAAAAAACCCCAAATTATTGAGGTTACAAGTATTAAATTTACCAAAGGTACCTTACTTTCAAAAATAGTGAAAAACATACTGAAATAATAAGTATTGGCTTTCTTATAGCTAATTTTCCTGAAAAAAAAATTTATAAGGTAGTGAGATAATCTGTGTTACATTTTATAAAGGTACATTTCTTGTAGAATACTAAAAAAGAAAAATCATACGTTTTAAGGTTTTCCAGCTTATTACTATATAATAAATATTGTGTTCCAAAACTTTTGTAGCCCAATTCATAGCTTTAGAAGTCTAAATCAGATAAAATATAAATTACAAGTTTTTGTTTTAAAGATCTGAAATGATATAACTTTTCTTATAGTTGATGGGAAATGGAGTCAGTGGAGTGATTACAGACCATGCACTGTGACATGTGGCCAAGGAAAGAGAGTACGTACCCGAAAATGCAACAATCCACCACCAGCATTTGGCGGACAAGGCTGTCATGGTCAGTCCACACAGACAACAACATGCTCACGTAGTGACTGCCCTAGTAAGTTTAGCTCAGTGGGTTTTATCTGAATCACATGACTAGCTTTCTCATTAAGTTTAGCTTGTTCTACTATGGTAGCATGGAAGATATCCCAGTAAGATTCTATTAACATTGATATTTGTGCCACCTTGGAAGGTCTTCCGGTAAATTTCCTATTACAGTGTTATCTATGCTACTATGGAAGACCTTCTGGTAAGTTTCTTTTAACAGTGTTATCTGTGTCAGCATGGAAAACCTTCCTAAAAATTTGCACTGATAGGATAATATAAAATAGTAATTACTTTCAGATAAGTGACTCTTGTTGCTGAAAATTTGATAATTCAGTTGTTCAATTCTTGGAATAATCTTGCACCTGAGCATTTAAACTTTTTAAGTTTTTCACCAGAGGTTTCTTTAAGTAAATATACAGTTTATATCTCTGTTATATTAAACATATTTATAATTTTCACCAGAGGTTTTTTTAAGTACAGTCTGTTATATTAAACATATTTATAATTTTCACCAGAGGTTTTTTTAAGTAAATATACAGTCTGTTATATTAAACATATTTATAATTTTCACCAGAGGTTGTTTTAAGTACAGTCTGTTATATTAAACATATTTATAATTTTCACCAGAGGTGTTTTTAAGTACAGTCTGTTATATTAAACATATTTATAATTTTCACCAGAGGTTTCTTTAAGTACAGTCTGTTATATTAAAAATATTTATAATTTTCACCAGAGGTTGTTTTAAGTACAGTCTGTTATATTAAACATATTTATAATTTTCACCAGAGGTTGTTTTAAGTAGAGTCTCTTATATTAAACATATTTATAATTTTCACCAGAGGTTGTTTTAAGTAGAGTCTCTTATATTAAACATATTTATAATTTTCACCAGAGGTTGTTTTAAGTACAGTCTGTTATATTAAACATATTTATAATTTTCACTAGAGGTTGTTTTAAGTACAGTCTCTTATATTAAACATATTTATAATTTTCACCAGAGGTTGTTTTAAGTACAGTCTCTTATATTAAACATATTTATAATTTTCACCAGAGGTTGTTTTAAGTACAGTCTCTTATATTAAACATATTTATAATTTTCACCAGAGGTTTTTTTTAAGTACAGTCTGTTATATTAAACATAATTATAATTTTCACCAGAGGTTGTTTTAAGTACAGTCTGTTATATTAAACATATTTATAATTTTCACCAGAGGTTTTTTTAAGTACAGTCTGTTATAAACATATTTATAATTTTCACCAGAGGTTGTTTTAAGTACAGTCTGTTATATTAAACATATTAATAATTTTCACCAGAGGTTGTTTTAAGTACAGTCTGTTATATTAAACATATTTATAATTTTCACCGCAGGTTGTTTTAAGTAGAGTCTCTTATATTAAACATATTTATAATTTTCACTAGAGGTTGTTTTAAGTACAGTCTCTTATATTAAACATATTTATAATTTTCACCAGAGGTGTTTTTAAGTACAGTCTGTTATATTAAACATATTTATAATTTTCACCAGAGGTTGTTTTAGGTAGAGTCTCTTATATTAAACATATTTATAATTTTCACCAGAGGTTGTTTTAAGTAGTCTCTTATATTAAACATATTTATAATTTTCACCGCAGGTTGTTTTAAGTAGAGTCTCTTATATTAAACATATTTATAATTATCACCAGAGGTTGTTTTAAGTACAGTCTCTTATATTAAACATATTTATAATTTTCACCAGAGGTGTTTTTAAGTACAGTCTGTTATATTAAACATATTTATAATTTTCACCAGAGGTTAAGTACAGTCTGTTATATTAAACATAATTATAATTTTCACCAGAGGTTATTTTAAGTAGAGTCTCTTATATTAAACATATTTATAATTTTCACCAGAGGTTGTTTTAAGTAGAGTCTCTTATATTAAACATATTTATAATTTTCACCAGAGGTTGTTTTAAGTACAGTCTGTTATATTAAACATATTTATAATTTTCACCAGAGGTGTTTTTAAGTACAGTCTGTTATATTAAACATATTTATAATTTTCACCAGAGGTTTCTTTAAGTACAGTCTGTTATATTAAACATATTTATAATTTTCACCAGAGGTTTTTTTAAGTACAGTCTGTTATAAACATATTTATAATTTTCACCAGAGGTTGTTTTAAGTACAGTCTGTTATATTAAACATATTTATAATTTTCACCAGAGGTTTTTTAAGTAAATATACAGTGTGTTATATTAAACATATTTATAATTTTCACCAGAGGTTTTTTATGTACAGTCTGTTATATTGAACATATTTATAATTTTCACCAGAGGTTGTTTTAAGTACAGTCTCTTATATTAAACATATTTATAATTTTCACCAGAGGTTTTTTTAAGTACAGTCTGTTATATTAAACATATTTATTATTTTCACCAGAGGTTTTTTATGTACAGTCTGTTATATTAAACATATTTATAATTTTCACCATAGGTTTTTTTAAGTACAGTCTGTTATATTAAACATATTTATAATTTTCACCAGAGGTTTTTTATGTACAGTCTGTTATATTGAACATATTTATAATTTTCACCAGAGGTTGTTTTAAGTACAGTCTCTTATATTAAACATATTTGTAATTTTCACCAGAGGTTTTTTTAAGTACAGTCTGTTATATTAAACATATTTATTATTTTCACCAGAGGTTTTTTATGTACAGTCTGTTATATTAAAAATATTTATAATTTTCACCAGAGGTTTTTTTAAGTAGAGTCTCTTATATTAAACATATTTATAATTTTCACCAGAGGTTTTTTTAAGTACAGTCTGTTATAAACATGTTTATAATTTTCACCAGAGGTTGTTTTAAGTACAGTCTGTTATATTAAACATATTTATTATTTTCACCAGAGGTTTTTTAAGTAAATATACAGTGTGTTATATTAAACATATTTATAATTTTCACCAGAGGTTTTTTAAGTACAGTCTGTTATATTAAACATATTTATAATTTTCACCATAGGTTTTTTTAAGTACAGTCTGTTATATTAAACATATTTATAATTTTCACCAGAGGTGTTTTTAAGTACAGTCTGTTATATTAAACATATTTATAATTTTCACCAGAGGTTGTTTTAGGTAGAGTCTCTTATATTAAACATATTTATAATTTTCACCAGAGGTTGTTTTAAGTAGTCTCTTATATTAAACATATTTATAATTTTCACCGCAGGTTGTTTTAAGTAGAGTCTCTTATATTAAACATATTTATAATTATCACCAGAGGTTGTTTTAAGTACAGTCTCTTATATTAAACATATTTATAATTTTCACCAGAGGTGTTTTTAAGTACAGTCTGTTATATTAAACATATTTATAATTTTCACCAGAGGTTAAGTACAGTCTCTTATATTAAACATAATTATAATTTTCACCAGAGGTTATTTTAAGTAGAGTCTCTTATATTAAACATATTTATAATTTTCACCAGAGGTTGTTTTAAGTAGAGTCTCTTATATTAAACATATTTATAATTTTCACCAGAGGTTGTTTTAAGTACAGTCTGTTATATTAAACATATTTATAATTTTCAACAGAGGTGTTTTTAAGTACAGTCTGTTATATTAAACATATTTATAATTTTCACCAGAGGTGTTTTTAAGTACAGTCTGTTATATTAAACATATTTATAATTTTCACCAGAGGTTGTTTTAGGTAGAGTCTCTTATATTAAACATATTTATAATTTTCACCAGAGGTTGTTTTAAGTAGTCTCTTATATTAAACATATTTATAATTTTCACCGCAGGTTGTTTTAAGTAGAGTCTCTTATATTAAACATATTTATAATTATCACCAGAGGTTGTTTTAAGTACAGTCTCTTATATTAAACATATTTATAATTTTCACCAGAGGTGTTTTTAAGTACAGTCTGTTATATTAAACATATTTATAATTTTCACCAGAGGTTAAGTACAGTCTCTTATATTAAACATAATTATAATTTTCACCAGAGGTTATTTTAAGTAGAGTCTCTTATATTAAACATATTTATAATTTTCACCAGAGGTTGTTTTAAGTAGAGTCTCTTATATTAAACATATTTATAATTTTCACCAGAGGTTGTTTTAAGTACAGTCTGTTATATTAAACATATTTATAATTTTCAACAGAGGTGTTTTTAAGTACAGTCTGTTATATTAAACATATTTATAATTTTCACCAGAGGTTTCTTTAAGTACAGTCTGTTATATTAAAAATATTTATAATTTTCACCAGAGGTTGTTTTAAGTACAGTCTGTTATATTAAACATATTTATAATTTTCACCAGAGGTTTGTTTAAGTACAGTCTGTTATAAACATATTTATAATTTTCACCAGAGGTTGTTTTAAGTACAGTCTGTTATATTAAACATATTTATAATTTTCACCAGAGGTTTTTTAAGTAAATATACAGTGTGTTATATTAAACATATTTATAATTTTCACCAGAGGTTTGTTAAGTACAGTCTGTTATATTAAACATATTTATAATTTTCACCATAGGTTTTTTTAAGTACAGTCTGTTATATTAAACATATTTATAATTTTCACCAGAGGTTTTTTATGTACAGTCTGTTATATTGAACATATTTATAATTTTCACCAGAGGTTGTTTTAAGTACAGTCTCTTATATTAAACATATTTATAATTTTCACCAGAGGTTTTTTTAAGTACAGTCTGTTATATTAAACATATTTATTATTTTCACCAGAGGTTTTTTATGTACAGTCTGTTATATTAAGCATATTTATAATTTTCACCAGAGGTTTTTTTAAGTAGAGTCTCATATATTAAACATATTTATAATTTTCACTAGAGGTTGTTTTAAGTACAGTCTCTTATATTAAACATATTTATAATTTTCACCAGAGGTGTTTTTAAGTACAGTCTGTTATATTAAACATATTTATAATTTTCACCAGAGGTTTTTTTAAGTACAGTCTGTTATATTAAACATATTTATAATTTTCACCATAGGTTTTTTTAAGTACAGTCTGTTATATTAAACATATTTATAATTTTCACCAGAGGTTTTTTATGTACAGTCTGTTATATTGAACATATTTATAATTTTCACCAGAGGTTGTTTTAAGTACAGTCTCTTATATTAAACATATTTATAATTTTCACCAGAGGTTTTTTTAAGTACAGTCTGTTATATTAAACATATTTATTATTTTCACCAGAGGTTTTTTATGTACAGTCTGTTATATTAAACATATTTATAATTTTCACCAGAGGTTTTTTTAAGTAGAGTCTCATATATTAAACATATTTATAATTTTCACTAGAGGTTGTTTTAAGTACAGTCTCTTATATTAAACATATTTATAATTTTCACCAGAGGTGTTTTTAAGTACAGTCTGTTATATTAAACATATTTATAATTTTCACCAGAGGTTTTTTTAAGTAAATATACAGTCTGTTATATTAAACATATTTATAATTTTCGCCAGAGGTTGTTTTAAGTACAGTCTCTTATATTAAACATATTTATAATTTTCACCAGAGGTTGTTTTAAGTACAGTCTCTTATATTTAACATATTTATAATTTTCACCAGAGGTTGTTTTAAGTACAGTCTGTTATATTAAACATATTTATAATTTTCACCAGAGGTTTTTTTAAGTAAATATACAGTCTGTTATATTAAACATATTTATAATTTTCACCAGAGGTTTTTTTAAGTAAATATACAGTCTGTTATATTAAACATATTTATAATTTTCACCAGAGGTTTTTTTAAGTACAGTTTGTTATATTAAACATATTTATAATTTTCACCAGAGGTGTTTTTAAGTACAGTCTGTTATATTAAACATATTTATAATTTTTACCAGAGGTTTTTTTAAGTAAATATACAGTCTGTTATATTAAACATATTTATAATTTTCACCAGAGGTTGTTTTAAGTAGAGTCTCTTATATTAAACATATTTATAATTTTCACCAGAGGTTGTTTTAAGTACAGTCTGTTATATTAAACATATTTATAATTTTCACCAGAGGTGTTTTTAAGTACAGTCTGTTATATTAAACATATTTATAATTTTCACCAGAGGTTTCTTTAAGTACAGTCTGTTATATTAAAAATATTTATAATTTTCACCAGAGGTTGTTTTAAGTACAGTCTGTTATATTAAACATATTTATAATTTTCACCAGAGGTTTTTTTAAGTACAGTCTGTTATAAACATATTTATAATTTTCACCAGAGGTTGTTTTAAGTACAGTCTGTTATATTAAACATATTTATAATTTTCACCAGAGGTTTTTTAAGTAAATATACAGTGTGTTATATTAAACATATTTATAATTTTCACCAGAGGTTTTTTAAGTACAGTCTGTTATATTAAACATATTTATAATTTTCACCATAGGTTTTTTTAAGTACAGTCTGTTATATTAAACATATTTATAATTTTCACCAGAGGTGTTTTTAAGTACAGTCTGTTATATTAAACATATTTATAATTTTCACCAGAGGGTTTTTTAAGTAAATATACAGTCTGTTATTTTAAACATATTTATAATTTTCGCCAGAGGTTGTTTTAAGTACAGTCTCTTATATTAAACATATTTATAATTTTCACCAGAGGTTGTTTTAAGTACAGTCTCTTATATTTAACATATTTATAATTTTCACCAGAGGTTGTTTTAAGTACAGTCTGTTATATTAAACATATTTATAATTTTCACCAGAGGTTTTTTTAAGTAAATATACAGTCTGTTATA
This sequence comes from Tachypleus tridentatus, assembly GCF_004210375.1. Taxonomy (NCBI): domain Eukaryota; kingdom Metazoa; phylum Arthropoda; class Merostomata; order Xiphosura; family Limulidae; genus Tachypleus; species Tachypleus tridentatus. The sequence goes on along the minus strand of NC_134829.1, from coordinate 13,839,509 downwards.
TTAAACATATTTATAATTTTCACCAGAGGTTTTTTTAAGTAAATATACAGTCTGTTATATTAAACATATTTATAATTTTCACCAGAGGTTTTTTTAAGTACAGTTTGTTATATTAAACATATTTATAATTTTCACCAGAGGTGTTTTTAAGTACAGTCTGTTATATTAAACATATTTATAATTTTTACCAGAGGTTTTTTTAAGTAAATATACAGTCTGTTATATTAAACATATTTATAATTTTCACCAGAGGTTGTTTTAAGTAGAGTCTCTTATATTAAACATATTTATAATTTTCACCAGAGTTTGTTTTAAGTACAGTCTGTTATATTAAACATATTTATAATTTTCACCAGAGGTGTTTTTAAGTACAGTCTGTTATATTAAACATATTTATAATTTTCACCAGAGGTTTCTTTAAGTACAGTCTGTTATATTAAAAATATTTATAATTTTCACCAGAGGTTGTTTTAAGTACAGTCTGTTATATTAAACATATTTATAATTTTCACCAGAGGTTTTTTTAAGTACAGTCTGTTATAAACATATTTATAATTTTCACCAGAGGTTGTTTTAAGTACAGTCTGTTATATTAAACATATTTATAATTTTCACCAGAGGTTTTTTAAGTAAATATACAGTGTGTTATATTAAACATATTTATAATTTTCACCAGAGGTTTTTTAAGTACAGTCTGTTATATTAAACATATTTATAATTTTCACCATAGGTTTTTTTAAGTACAGTCTGTTATATTAAACATATTTATAATTTTCACCAGAGGTTTTTTTAAGTAGAGTCTCTTATATTAAACATATTTATAATTTTCACTAGAGGTTGTTTTAAGTACAGTCTCTTATATTAAACATATTTATAATTTTCACCAGAGGTGTTTTTAAGTACAGTCTGTTATATTAAACATATTTATAATTTTCACCAGAGGTTTTTTTAAGTAAATATACAGTCTGTTATATTAAACATATTTATAATTTTCACCAGAGGTTGTTTTAAGTACAGTCTCTTATATTAAACATATTTATAATTTTCACCAGAGGTTGTTTTAAGTACAGTCTGTTATATTAAACATATTTATAATTTTCACCAGAGGTTTTTTTAAGTAAATATACAGTCTGTTATATTAAACATATTTATAATTTTCACCAGAGGTTTTTTTAAGTAAATATACAGTCTGTTATATTAAACATATTTATAATTTTCACGAGAGGTTTTTTTAAGTACAGTTTGTTATATTAAACATATTTATAATTTTCACCAGAGGTGTTTTTAAGTACAGTCTGTTATATTAAACATATTTATAATTTTCACCAGAGGTATTTTTAAGTAAATATACAGTCTGTTATATTAAACATATTTATAATTTTCACCAGAGGTTGTTTTAAGTAGAGTCTCTTATATTAAACATATTTATAATTTTCACCAGAGGTTGTTTTAAGTACAGTCTGTTATATTAAACATATTTATAATTTTCACCAGAGGTGTTTTTAAGTACAGTCTGTTATATTAAACATATTTATAATTTTCACCAGAGGTTTCTTTAAGTACAGTCTGTTATATTAAAAATATTTATAATTTTCACCAGAGGTTGTTTTAAGTACAGTCTGTTATATTAAACATATTTATAATTTTCACCAGAGGTTTTTTTAAGTACAGTCTGTTATAAACATATTTATAATTTTCACCAGAGGTTGTTTTAAGTAGTCTGTTATATTAAACATATTTATAATTTTCACCAGAGGTTTTTTAAGTAAATATACAGTGTGTTATATTAAACATATTTATAATTTTCACCAGAGGTTTTTTAAGTACAGTCTGTTATATTAAACATATTTATAATTTTCACCATAGGTTTTTTTAAGTACAGTCTGTTATATTAAACATATTTATAATTTTCACCAGAGGTTTTTTATGTACAGTCTGTTATATTGAACATATTTATAATTTTCACCAGAGGTTGTTTTAAGTACAGTCTCTTATATTAAACATATTTATAATTTTCACCAGAGGTTGTTTTAAGTACAGTCTGTTATATTAAACATATTTATAATTTTCACCAGAGGTTTTTTTAAGTACAGTCTGTTATATTAAACATATTTATTATTTTCACCAGAGGTTTTTTATGTACAGTCTGTTATATTGAACATATTTATAATTTTCACCAGAGGTTGTTTTAAGTACAGTCTCTTATATTAAACATATTTATAATTTTCACCAGAGGTTGTTTTAAGTACAGTCTGTTATATTAAACATATTTATAATTTTCACCAGAGGTTTTTTTAAGTAAATATACAGTCTGTTATATTAAACATATTTATAATTTTCACCAGAGGTTGTTTTAAGTACAGTCTCTTATATTAAACATATTTATAATTTTCACCAGAGGTTGTTTTAAGTACAGTCTCTTATATTAAACATATTTATAATTTTCACCAGAGGTTGTTTTAAGTACAGTCTGTTATATTAAACATATTTATAATTTTCACCAGAGGTTTTTTAAGTAAATATACAGTCTGTTATATTAAACATATTTATAATTTTCACCAGAGGTTTTTTTAAGTACAGTTTGTTATATTAAACATATTTATAATTTTCATCAGAGGTTTTGTTAAGTACAGTCTGTTATATTAAACATATTTATAATTTTCACCAGAGGTTTTTTTAAGTACAGTCTGTTATATTAAACATATTTATAATTTTCACCAGAGGTTTTTTTTAAGTAAATATACAGTCTGTTATATTAAACATATTTATAATTTATAAATATACTGTCTGTTATATTTTCACTTTCTATCAAATCTACTCTTTCTCTCCCACAGTCCACGGTAAGTGGTCAGCTTGGTCATCTTGGAGTGACTGTTCTGTGACTTGTGATCAAGGAATTCATGAACGTTCAAGAATGTGTAATAATCCTCCACCAAGCCTCAAGGGAAAGGATTGTGAAGGCATTAAATTTCAAACAGATGTATGTGTCATGCCTAGAAGATGTCCAAGTGAGCATTATTAATTGATATTACTTTTTTCTTACAATTGATGCACTAGTAACTTCTTAGTTAAACACCACACCTAACATTATTATAGTAAATATAAATTATCTATTATCAGGAGTATCATCCTATGCAAAATACCTGTGATACCATAGTAAATATTTATCACAATCCAACAGGATTATTATATTGTGTAAACCAGTTAGATATTGGAGTAAGCATCAATAATCTACAATGAGGTTTATCATCCCATGTAATTAGATGTGACACAAACAGTAAACATTAATCATACACCATGAGGTTTATCACCCCATACAGATTTAGGTATAGTACCACAGTAAACATTAATTATATACTATGAGATTATTACCCCTTGTAAATTGGATGTGATACCATAGTAAACATTAATTATATACTATGAGGTTTATCATCCCCCTTGTGGATTGGATGTGATATCACAGTAAACATTAATCATTCACTGCCATGATTAACACCCTCTCTATGACATTATACTAAATTTTAATAAATATTATCTTTGCTGGTAACACTTATTTCATTATTACTGCCTCTTCTTCCTAGTTGATGGAAGATGGTCTAATTGGTCAGAATGGGGTGTGTGTACTACTTCAGACTGTAATAAGAAGATTGGTTACTGGGTTCGGACTAGACTCTGCAATAACCCCCTTCCAATGTTTGAAGGGAAAATGTGTAAAGGACAGTTTGTGGACAAGAGTGGAGCATGTTTTGACCCAGAAAATTGTTCAAGTAGGTTCTAACGCTTATGTCTTTTGGTTTACATAATTTTCAAAGGTTTTTTTTTCAGTTAACAACAGTTATCATTTGTAAAGTTGCCTATTTTAAAATTCATATTTTTGGAGTGGTATGCACATGATCTTAATAACTTTCTAACCAGATTACTTCTGACATAATACTATCTACTGATATCACATGAATTTTAAACTTGTTTATAAATGATATTCACTCAAAAGCTAATAATGTAATTAATAGTGTTTCTGTTACACAATTTTAAAGCTGATACCCATCAGAACCGAGACATAAAATCTTCAAAATCAAATATCATTAAACTATTAGGTTGAGGAATAATTCGTGAGCGTTTTTAAATAATTTCATTCAAGCATTACATGCAAGACTATACAATACTTCAATGCATGAACACATTACACCCAAAACATTTATTATGCTACTTTATTTCATGTAATACCTAGGTATATAGTATGCATTGTTTTAAACGAAATTGCAAGAAATTAAATGCGAAAAGCCGATGGTGTTGAAAATGCTCGATTTTGTCCACTTGACATTCCATTTAATGAGCTGAAAATGAAAGCAAAAATTAAAGACATATGAAAATCAAACACACCATCTATTAGAGCAAAAAATTATCTACCAAATGACATGAAATATTTTGCGAAAGCGTTTCATTTATGAATATATTTTTTTAACTTGAAAAAACGCTCACGAATTATTCCTCAACCCAATATTTATGCAAATGATTAAGTGAAACAACTGGAGATTTTCTTTATGACAATTTTTGTTTCATTGCACAGATATTCTATGTTATTTTACTAATATAATATTTTACAGATGTTCTGAGTTACTTTAAAGGTCTATTATTATTATATGTAAACATATATCTTATAGGTGTTCCAAGTTATATTAGAATTATTGTATGTAAACAAAATGCTGTGTTACTAGATATAAGCAAGAAAGAGACAATCAATAAGTTAATTGTTCTATATATCTTATAGATCAGTGATGTCGAGAAAACCCACTTGTAGAGAAATATATATGCAAAAACGGCTCGTTTGGGTTGAGAAAATATTTTACATGGAAGAGCGAATAATGTTTCGACCTTCTTCGGTCATTAAAGAAGCCTTACTTATACAACAACTTAAACCCAAAATAAACCAACATAAAGGAACGCCTTTATACCTATATTAATATAATAAAATAAATAAAATTATATTTTCAAACATCTAACACTGCCCTCTACATTCTGACACTCAGTTACACAACCCCTTCCAAACATGTAATCAGCTTCCGGTCAGTTACCTCTTTCTTTGTGAACCTGACGATGACCGAAGAAGGTCGAAACGTTGTTCGCTCTTCCATGTAAAATATTTTCTCAACCCAAACAAGCCATATATATATATCTTATAGATGTTCTGAGTTACATTAGAAGTGCACTACTGTGTGTAAACTCAATGTTATGTTACTAGATATAAGCAATTAAAAGATAGTGAATAAGCTAATTGTTATATGCTGTTTTTACTTACAAACAGCTGATGGAGGATGGGGACTGTGGTCTTCCTGGGTGTGTCATCAAAATATTGCTAAAAGAATCCGTTTCTGTGATAATCCACCTCGCAGGAAACTAGGAAGAGAATGTGTGGGTGATAGTACAAATATCTACCTAAGAAGTCAGTCTTCAAATATGTTTTGTGAGTATCCTGACATTTTAAACATTTTATGGTTCTGCTACATGTAAGTAAAAATTATACAAAGCAAAATTATTTCACTCTGTTTTATGACAGAAGCAACTAAATTATATAAGTAAAGATTTTTCACCAACCTATATCACATACAAACTCAACTTGTAAATCTTTCCCTCTTTAATACATTATTAATCATTAATATTTTGTTCGTAAATTAATTAATGATGACCATTTCATTAGTTAGTTTATGATTAGAATAACAATCAACCTTTAACATTTTAATCATATCAAAATATTAATCAAAAATAACAAAGTAAAAAGGCCATTTCTAAGAATAACAATCCCAAACAGGATGGGAAAATACTCCTCCACAGCAACTCGCCAATCTGCAGGCCAAGTGTTGTGAGTATGCTAGTATCTCTAATATTAATCCATGCATTTAACAGCATATTGGCCAAGGCAGCAGTAGGATGAAGGAAAGAGTTAAGAAACACTGGGTTTGAACAGGCATACGTAGAAATTTGATGGCATGCACAAATCACCCTCTTCTCAGTCATTTACAAGGTATTCTTGAGAGTGATGGTCAATAGCACAGAATCCAAATTAGGCTTTTATCAACTATGTTTAAGAGCTAGGTTAAAGGCTAACTTATACCAACATAACATTTACAAGTTGCCAACCTGTTTTCTTCTGACTCTAGTAGATGGTTCAAATTTTACCAGTATCTAGCCACTGGATCTCATTTAAAATTTGACTTTTCCATTTTTATTTTTAGGTCTTCTCTACTAATATTCCACACATTTATGGTTTCTTTCCTTGTTAAAAATATTTTGTACTTCTCTTATTTGATCTTGCATCTACAAGATCTTCAAGAGATGCTTTATGACCTAACAAAAAAAATGTGATGTTCAATGAATATGTCAATAAGCAAGACTTTACTGATAATGGTGCAGTCACTGGATAACATCTTGAGAAGCAGAACTATCCCATTGAAACTGAATAGAAAGGCATTCAATGAATGTGTGATGCTATGAAGATTCTTGGATATAGGACAAGGACAGTAAAAGCAAAAGAAGAGAATACTGGTAGCTCAGTGGAAAATGGATAAAACCAAGGATGCTAACACTGAAAACAAATCAAATAACAAATGGATCTGTCTTCACAATGGTATTTAGGAGACTGTTCGAACCATTGTGAGCAACAAATAGAGATAGTTAGAACATTGGCCCATGGTGATGATAAGTGGAAGAGACACGTGGTGGTATGCTCCTGGTTGGCTGGTCCAGATGAAACTGGAGAATATGAAGTAGTCATGTACTAAACACCCAAACAGAAATGTCTGGCCTGGTACCATAAAATTTGGAGAAGTAACAGAAAAGGGATTCTTCTTTAAATGGAGTGAGAACCCACAATGAAATGGGAAATACATTAAACAATAACAACAATCTTAATGTCAAGTCAACGACTAACAAAGAGAACTCAAAATTTTCTTCATTTTGCTAGGTTTATGATTACAAATAAAGAAATCTGGTAAATTTATATCCTCCAAGTAATTTACTGTAATAATTACCATCTTTATACTTAGTTTCTCATATGATTAACACTATCATTAAGAAACAGAGGATTATTATCTCACTGTTTAAGTGTCCTTTATAATTTTCATCTTATTATCAGGTTATTCTCATAATTATCATTTTATAAATCATTCAGTACAAACAAAAATGTTTAAACAGATGGGTATGTTTAAACATTTTAAGCTATAAAAATTATGTTTCTAAAATTTTTAAATTGTTCTGAACAATTCCAGTAAAATATTTATGAAATCAAAAATTTTCAATCTGGTAGAGAAATACATGTCTTGTAGTAAAAAACATAAACTAATAATCAGGACATTATTTCTAAATGTAAAGTTAAATCTTTTATTTTTACAGATAAAATCTGCCCACATTTAAAACCTACAACTAACCCTGATGTAAGTATTTTAAAGCAATTTTTATATCAACTGGTTTCATGTACAAAAATCTGAAATTCCACACTAAATTGAATGGGTATATTTAGAAAATGGTTAGAAGAAAAGATGTCTTTTCTTGTTTTCATCTTCCTACACAGCCATTTCGTAAATCTGTTTACAAAATTTGGTTTGTTAAAAATTCTATTATGTTGGACCAGCATAGGTTTTTAATAAGATTGTCTATACAATAAATAAAAGCACAAGGATTTAAAAACATGTAGAGATAAAAAAACAAGTAATGAAAACAAGACTAGATATTGTGAAGACATTATTTATTCAAAGTACAAACCAGTATTTTGGCTCCATATTGTTACCTAGAATTTACATTTGGAGTAAAAATAGGGATTTGTAATTTGAGTACCATACCATCTCCAACCTTTTTTTTTCAATCCCTATTTGTATGTTTTTAAATTCCTATATTTTCGTCTTGTTTGCTGGCTTTTTTTTTATGCTGAACTATGGGCAAAGATATTTGGTATTGTAGCTAACTTTATGTATATTGCAATGACAATAAACATAGTAGCCAGCTGATACAGTCCATGATGACTTCTTGTAGCTATTGACTATTTGACTGCATTAGTATGATATGTAAAATGTTAAGCTGCAGCTACAGATTTGTTTATAAATAGATTGATCATTTACAGTTTTTGTGTAACTAAATTCTATATGTATAATGTATGTCGATAGGCAGATACATGCCTAAACTAATACACAGCCCCCATCAAGTGTATATAAAATTTTACCATTAGAAAAGCAGCTTTTTCAAATAAAAATATACATCCAAAACACTGCTTGCAATAAACCATTGTTTTTTAAAATAATGATTCTATGAATGTATGTAATAAAATTTAACATTATGTGATCTTGTTTTTACTTATTCACTTCATACACAGTTGGTTCCCTAATAACACTGACTGTAAGGTGTACAATGCATTGAGTACATCCATATTGCAGGCAACTAATGTTCAACTATTATAAGCTGGTAATTGTTGTTTTACCTTGTGTATCAACTTTTTTAAAGGAACACCATATATTCAAAAGAAAGCTAACTGCAAGGAGTAATGGTAACATCATTCACACTAGAATTATGTTTTTACCTGATGTAAAGTACAGAAGAAAAAAAACTGACTTTTCAATACCCATGGAAACTTTTTTGTACCTAATTTAGTATTCTACCAAAAGTTTGGTTGCAACATACCAAGCTATTTTTGTTGTAGGCTGGCAAGAGAATAATAATAATTACAAAATGACCATTTTTAGTACTTTTCTTTCAGGTCTAACATCGACGGACACCTTTTTTGTGCATTTTTATATGACAATTTTATTGTGTAAAAACTTAGCAGTTAATAGTGAAGGTTTAAAAGTGTTCTCTGAACTGATTCTTTAATGTTGAACTCCCTCAACACAGATTTGGTCAAATGGACTGACCACGTGACCACTTTATACTTGTTATAATTTTTGATACTACTAACTTTTAATACAGTCTGTATATTTTCACAAAATTTGGCAGACATCAATAAACATAAGTCTTTTACGTAAAATATTAATTTTTTAATTAAATACTTTTATTGAAAATTTGTCCGTGGATATATTGTTTTATTTATGACTAATCCAAGTGCAAAGTGATTTTTACGTTAAGATTAAAAATGCTTTTCTTTATCTCAAAAATCTCAAATTTCACTTACATAATCTCTTACACCTCCTAAATACATCTCAAAAGTTTTCTTTCACTAAAAATTTACACTTTTCTGTTATTTTCTCTATCCTAACACTACACAAGGTTAGTCAATTTGACTGATCCCATAACCACCAAAATGAATATTAAAATAAGTCTTTTTTATTATCCTTTTTTCTTTCTAGAAAATGACTAAATTCTAACATAAAACTACATTTATTTATCCTAAGTCAGTTTAAACTTGTAACAGTATAAATCTATTTATACAAACATTTTATTGCCCTTTGAACCCATATAACTACTATTTATGTCATTATAATTTGTAAATCAGTTGGAGAATGTATGGCTCATATTACCCATGAGTTGCTTTTGTGTGTACCTCATGAAAATTTATTTTATCATTACTTATTTTACTTAATCTAACCCTAATTTTTGTAAAGAGTTTTCTATTTTTATGTTTCAATTACTTTTATAATAAGTAAAGCATACATGTGAGAAATAAAGTACTTAACTGGACTTTTTTTTTGTGCTATTGACCATTGATGTTACTTAAATTTTTTTTTATACTAATGGCAGTAATGCACTAAATTTCTGTTTAATAAAATAATGCACCAAAGAAAGTAGAACAATAACATGCAGAAAACATACAATGTCCCACTACTATAACAATTTTTCCATTTTCTAACTATGCAACAACAGCTGTTAAAAATTTATACAATCTAGTCAACGTGTTTCTTGTGAGAATGAAGCTTGAACTAGCAGTGAAACAGACAGTTCTATGTACAGAAAACAACAAAATTCATCATTTGAAAGATTGACACTTTGGCTTTCCATTGGTTATAAATAATATAGTGTGAAATACAAGAAAAAGTACTGATAAATCCTAAAAGATAGGATGTGATAAACTGTTTTCCAAAAGAGATCTGATTTTCTAAACGATGTCTCTATAACCACATAATATTGAAGGCTACAAAAATTATGCTTTGCTTGAAATTAAGCACAAAGTTACACAATGGACTATCTGTGCTCTACCCACCACAGATATTGAAACCAGGTTTCTAGCAGTGTGAGTTTGCAAATGTGCCACTGGGGGGCACTTTGCTTGAGTGATGTCATCATTGTAATGAATAACTTACTTCAAATTTCATACTTTATCATAGGAATGGTAAGTTAGTGAAAAGAGAAAAACTCGCATTTCTCACAGAAGGGTAAATTGTTTTTTTTTAAATGTTGCCCTATAAAATCAAAAGATCAACCTTGTATAGAATCAAAATATGGATTATCAGCTATGATTTTAAGCTATATTAACTGGTATAACACAAAAAGTAGTGTAATTAAATTTTTATGCAACTCATTAAATAAATGTAATGAGTAGTAAAAACCCATGGCAAGAGGGTTAGGTTAGGTGTTTTTTGCAATCCCTATTATGAACTATGATAGTGGTTTATGACAGTGTTGTACAATGATTTTATTGTTGTGAGGTACTGCTTCCTCTAATGTTTTGTTTTACCACCTTTAAATTATTTCTTTAATTCTAAAAAAGGGGCTTAAATTTTCTTCCAACTCGTATGTTTTTGGATTATGTTCTACATTTTTTATTTAAAAGATTTTCTTTTATTGCTAAACTTAAGCAATGAAGATTTAGCATTTAAACTGATAAAAATAATTCATGTTATCTTGTACTGAATGTTTAATAATAATTATTGAAATATTAATATGGATAAATTTAAATGCTTTCATTTTTATCTTGCACTTCTATTATGTGAATTTTTTCAGTAGTAAGAATATTAAACCATGATACAAAACTGCAAAGGCTAATGTAGTAAAGACAAAAACTGAAACCAAAACTTGTTTATTCCCAGATACAAGGTTCAGGAAGTGGAAGTGGAAATAATGAATGACAAGCTCAAAAATAATAAAATGTTGCTAAGCATATATTCCAAACATTTTATTGTTGAGAATAATACAGTGAGTATTTTGTATATCAGTGAGATTCATTTAAAAGGATCTTAAAACATTTTTATATAAAATGGTCTCCAAGATGAATACGTTAAAGAAAACTGAATATTCATACTGATAAATCAAATTAATACTTACTTGAAAGTATGATATAACAGTAATAAAAAACTATAATACCAATAGAACATAGCTTTTGAAAACTCCAACAAACTTGGCACTTTAAACACTCTGAAGCCTTTAAAGTTATATCCATTTGCTACTACTACTAATAATGTTACCTACAGTTATATTATGGCATTTCAATAAACGACTGTAAAAGATTTAGCCACCACAGATTTCAGTTCAATAGGTATAAAATGTTAACTATTTTGATATGTTAGCATAGTGACTAAAGTGTCCTACAGAGTTCTTTACTTGTGAAACAGGATGGGTTCCTAAAGTATCTCCACTGAAACCATCGTGAAGAAGTAACAGCAAAACATTAGATACATATATAGTAAATATAAATTTATGACAGAACACATTTTCACTAACAAATATAATAATAAAACCTGATCTATTAGGTTAACACACAACTGAAATCATAAGAAACAACTGTTACATACAACACAGTACATATATATTTAGGAAAGAACTAATTTTCACTAACAAATATAATAATAATAACAATAAAACCAGATCTATAGTTGAGATATTACAACTGAGAAGATGAGCTCAAACTTGGCTTAATAGTAAAGAGGTGAGTAAATTAAAAGATACTTGGTTAATATATGCACAACAAAGGCAATTTTTCATGACATTTATTTGACTAGGAAATACAGAAATAAGATAAAGCATGATCTGAAACTTGATCAATTACAAAATATAGTGAAAAGATAAAGCTTGTTCTAGAATTGGTTTGATCAGTAAATACAAGGGTACGGTGAAATCTGACCTATAACGATGGTGCTTTAAGTGAAACTTTGTTTAGAATTTAGTTGACCAGTAAAGACTGTTATTCTCAGCTGCAGTGCTACCTTGGAGTTGAGTGCTGCTGACAGATGTATGAGATGACTGTAAAGAGTGAGAGATGTCTGGAGACTGAGATCCATGTAAGGTTCTGGGAGGTTGGGACTGTGTAAAGCTGTTAGGATGAAATACAGAATGAAACCAATATTCCAAGATTTTGTCATCATCATTACATAAACCAAATGTATTTCCTAGTATTCTTACAAGTACTTCTTATTAAAACTGTAAATAATTACATTTAATGATTACTTTAAAGAATTTGATTATTTAATATCTTGAAAGTAACCATTACTCAAATTGTAAATCAAGAATAGGTAATATGCATACTTTAATTTCTGATTTAAAACACATTTTCACTATGATTTACTACAAAGTACCACACCTTCATTAATATTCTAACACTTCTAAATACTAACAATGTTCCTTTAAATAACTATTATCTCAAGTTCCCTTAGAATATCTAACTCACAGCTACAAGCACATAAAATCGATTTCAAACATAATATCAAAATAAGTAAACTGAAGTGTGAACAGATAATGTAACATGAATAATGCCAAAGATCCTAAAAACTTAGATAATTTTATGATAGCTCTAAGTGGTTAAAGAGCCTTACAGATTTGTTAAATGAAAAAACACTCAAATTGTATCATGCCCACCAACAGCTATTCTGAGACACAGAATAGAACAGTTGGTGATGCTCTCAAATGGGAATTCTGACTGTTACAACACTTTTTTTAAATCCTATTAATAATAGGCAGAAAACAAGTAATTATTTTTACTGCAAATTTTAATTTCAAATTAATAAAGTGCCTATCCTACCTCATCCTTTAAGTTGCAGGCAACATTACTTAAACAATTAAAAAACATTTTTCTGAGATTATTTCATGGTCTTCACTTAAATCATGCTACATTTTAATGGAATCCCTTCCTATTCAGGACTATGACTGTATAAACAGAGTACATTAGTACCTTAATTTATAACCTAAAGATACATCGTTACACAATTCTACTTCTATATAAAATAACACCTATAAAACATTTGAGTGGTTGGATCTTCATCTCTAATATTTTTCTTTGCATTTTTCTAAAAAGTTATATATCATTTATAATAATTCACTGATATTTATGCCTCTTAAAATACTGTGTTGTGCTAGTATAATGGTAATGTTCCACAAAAGTATCAGTTTTTTTTATAACATGTTCTGTTTTTTTATTCTATCATATCTTCTACATTTCTACTCTGCATTTCAAAGTTGTTGTGGTCTGTTCTACAAATGCATTCTATTTTATATATTTCAATTTTTTGTTTATATTTATTTTACCTTATTTACTAAATATACAACTTATTTTAATAATAAATTTGAATATAATAAAATTTGCATTTTATAAGAAAACAAATACTTCAGATGTTAAACATCTAACAACAATGAGAATTCCATTTTATTCCTTTTTTACAATGATTTTAATGTATAATAGACTCTCCCTATTAAGACCACCTTTGGGTCTGGATAAAAGTGGTTTTATTAGAGATTCATCCATTATCTGTAAAATAACTGAATATTGAATTGTAATGTTATGTGTAATATTTCTTTGCATATTGCATATACAAAGTAATAATTATTCACTTCTTAAATATTTTCTATTTTGATCATTCAAAGTATTTTACAAAATTTAGTCATAAAATGTGTTCATATATATTTCATTACACCAAAAGTTGGTGATTTTGAAATGTTTTTTGACATGTGCTAATAATTTCACTTTTAGCAATATTTTCTACATTAAATTGTTGATTCATGAGTGCTAGGTTTTTATTGCAAACATGAAGATGTTTCCAATGCTCTACAGCATTTGCAGAATTGACAGCACTATGCACATTTCTGTACTTGTAGACTGGTCACCCTTATCTTTAAGATTGCTGTCTTCAGCAGGACTGTCACTATTTAGATCATGAAGAAGTTCTTGTTCCCAGTTATCACAGAACATTTTGGCAGTGGAAAAGTTGTTTTCTTGGTCGATGTATTTGATGAAGTCAGTGATGACATCTGGAAGATGGTCTTTAGCGAGCTATAGCAGTTGAGCCAAAGGAATGTTATAGTCCTTGTCTTCACTGTCGTTGATTGACAACTGAGAAAGAACCAGTGAAACAATTTGCAAAACAGTTTGATACCGTACTGGTCTTGATTTCATACATGGCAGAACTAATTCAAACACGTGCATCGAACATACTAAACATTTTTACTACAGAGCAGACCAGGCACTTTTTATAGTGGGCTTTGAATGTATAAACGATACCCTGGTCAAGAGGTTGTATGCAGATTTTGCATTTGGAGGCAAGAACACAATTATGATATTGCTAAGATTCACTTGAGTGTGTGATGTGGCATTCTCTAACAGGAATATAACATTGCAATGCTGAATTTTCAGCTTATAACCCAGTCTTGGAAGATGGTGTTCGTCATCCACACCTGCTTGTCAGTGTACAAGCCACTGATAAATTACTCTTATGTTAAAGTTTTTGAAACACCTGATCACAACAGTGCAATCAAATTCACCAACAGTACTGCAATATAAAGCAACACTTAGTTTATCATTTGACTCCTTCCCTCCAGTATATTGTTTACCTTTTACCTACACTAATTTGTTTGTTAAATCACAAAAACCAACCCTGGTTTCTCACATATTGTTGATGTTCTAGGTGCATACCCTTCTATAATAGCAGACAATCTGGTATTCCATTCACCAACTGTCAAGGCATTGTCATTGCCACATTAACCAATTGTGGATTGCAAAATGTTATGTCTGACTTTGAATTTAACGAGCCATCCCAACAATGCTTTGATGTCGCAAAGCTCCAGAGTAGTAGCAATTGTGTCTCTTCATGCAGTATACATCCAGGAAGTGGATTTTTATAGCACAAGCTTTTTGATGCCAAGATCATAATGATGCTTCAAGGTCATCACTCACAAATAAGAATAAATATCTATGAAGACAGATGATTCTCTTCAAATGCTGTCATATTTTAAACATTGCTTAAAATCTATATATACAGAACTGTATGTACAGTTTTGTATTCAGAAGTTATGATATCTGCTTATTACAGGTAGAACTGTACAATAAGCATATCTATGCAAAAATGGCTTGTTTGGGTTGAGAAAATATTTTACGTAAAAGAGCGAACAACGTTTCGCCCTTCTTCAGTCATCGTCAGGTTCACAAAGAAAGAGGTAACTGACCAGAAGCTGACCACATATTTTAGATGATGGAAGGGGTTGTATAACTGAGTGTCGGAATGTAGAGGGCAGTGTTAGATGTTTGAATATATAATTTTATTTTATTATATTTAATATAGGTATAAAGGCATTCCTTTATATTGGTTTATTTTGGGTTTAAGTTGTTGTATAAGTAAGGCTTCTGTAATTTTGCGTTTGTTTATGTTTGTTTCTTTATTTAGTATTTGAGTGTTTTCTATGGTTATGTTGTGTTTATTTGACTTGCAGTGTTCGAAAACGTGTGAAGGCGACTTTTTATGATCTTTGAATCTGGTTTCCATTTTTCTACTTGTTTCTCCAATATAGAAGTCGTGGCAGTTATCACATTGTATTTTATAAATAATGTTGGTGTGGTGTTTGTCAGTGTAGTTTTTACATAGTATAGACCTCAGTTTTGTGCCTGGTTTTTGAATAAATGTGGTATTAACCGGAATGTCAAATTTTGTTACTAGTTTTTGCCAAATGTTGGTTATTTGTCTGCTGATGTCGGGAATATATGGTATGCAGCAGTATATGGTTTTGTGATTTTTTGATTCGTGAGATATATTTACTTTTGTTGGTTGATTTTACTTCCTGTCTATGTGTGTGCGTAATGTTTTCTATGGTTTGTGGAGGAAACTTATTGATGTTGATGAAGTATTGTTTTATTTTGTCTAATTCATCGTTAATTTTATCTGGTGAGCATAGTTTTATGGCTGTGTTTATTTGGTTTCTTAGTATGTTTCTTTGTGAACCTGACGATGACCAAAGAAGGTCGAAACGTTGTTCGCTCTTCTATGTAAAATATTTTCTCAACCCAAATGAGCCGTTTTTGCATATATATTTCTCTACAAGTGGGTTTTCTCGACATCACTGAAAGTTAAATTTACCTGCATTACATATTAATATAGAATGCTGGTTACTTTAAGTTACATGATACTGGACTGAAAATAAGAAATTAATGTAAAATAAAAATACAACAAACTCAAAATGAAAAATATTACAACACATGGTAAGCATATACAAAAATAAAACCACAACACTTTACAGCAGATACATCACAGTTAGATATTAAAGACTATCATCTACTTCATCTTTAGATATTGAGGATTCATGTCATTGCAGCATAAATATGAAAGAGGAATAAGTAAGAGATGAGTATAGTGTCATGCACACAAAATCCACCTGGAAATTGTAGTGAATCTATATGAAATTGAATGATCCATGCAACACCATAAAAATACCCCTTTCCCACTTTCAACCATAGAGGAATGCATGTTCTAGCCCATGACTTTAGGTCCCAATTGATGAGGATTCTCCATAATCCACCACCCAGCTACTGAAAGCTGATGAGTGGCAAGGGTCTCTCACACTCAACTTGAAGAGAGGAAAGAATGTGCCTGATCTCCATTGGGCATGTGCAGAAAAGGTCTTTTACTTATTGCTTGATGGTGGATAGAGCATGAGACGAACATGGAATAGTCCAAATGTTAGCTAGGAGGATCTCTTCAAGCAGTTGATAAGAAGCTGCCAGAGACTATGTCAAAAAATGAATCTAGTGAGAGAACACACAAAATAGTCATCAACTATCCACATCAGAGGAAGAGTGACAAATCCAGATCAGTTGAAGCTTCCATCTGGAAAGTGTAGAGAGAAAAAGGATTGTAGTAGATGAGGATTACAAGGAACGAAAAGACAGCATTGAGAGTTCTTATAGGAGAAGGTGTGGGAAAGATAAAAAAAGAAAAATAACAACCCTGACCAAACACAGGAGTCCATCCTGAAAAGAATGTCCACAAATAAACAAGACAGAGGGGATGGAAGACCACTTTCCCAAGTATTCAAATTCTTAAAATGGAGGAAATTATCATGGCAGAGATGATACAGCACAAGTCAAAACAACAACAAACCTATAAGGAGAAGGAAAGGAATTTAAAAGTGAGGCAAGAAGGACAGCAGCAAAGGGTTCACAAAAGGGTCAATAGTGCACACATGAAGAACACTTAATTCCCAATCAAGCAAAAGAATGGGAATAGAGGGCTTGTGGAATAAGGAGTGAAAGAATGGTAAAGACAGGAGAGGGAAAAAAACAGTGTGGTATACACTGACTAGAGCATTCCGTGACACTGCAAAAGCTTTAATCAAATAGTCAAGTAAAGAAAGAGATGGAGACAGCAATAACAAAAGCCCCATCATTTTTGTTTATACACTGAACAGGTGAAAGTAAATGAATGGGAAAAAGAAGGTTAAGTGTACTGAAAATCCAGCTCAATGGAAGACCAAATGAACACTCTTCCAAATTAATAGAGTACCACACACTGATATATAAAAAGGATGAGAGAGGTTTATGAGGAGGGACAGAAATGAGGAAAGATGTTGTTTGGTTGAAGGGAGACAGAGAACAGGAAACCAAGGTTGGGTGGGCCAGTATTGAACAACCAATGGGTGTCCTAAGATAGAGCAAGAAGACACATTTGAAAGTGGAGAGGATGATAGGTATAGAAGTAGATGTGGCAAGTTCTTACTGAGAATATGCACAACCAGGACTGATATGCGAGGGAAAAGGAGAATAGAATGGGGACAGTTTAGTATAGACTGGGGAGTAAATATAGCTAAAAAGGAATATCACGTTGGAAACAAACCCAAAAGAAATCTGTTGGTAAAGAGGCCATCCTATAGGTGGGAACTGGTCCTGTTGTTAGAGTCCATAACAATTTCCAGAGCACCCAAAGTATGAAAAGCAATCACATTCACCTGATTTGAATGGGACCAAAAGAGGAGGTCTAACATCTGCAAGCAGCCACACTGTTGTGGAACTGCCTGAATGGAACATAACCATAAAATCCACCAAGATAGGGAGAAATAGGAACATGCCCATTAGGCTGCAAAGATTACTTAGATGCTGAGGTGGAGAGGACTCTTTTAAAATATTCAAGAACCTGAAGTAAGATACATAGATGTTCACCACCTGGTGATAGATGAGTGGAGTTTGGGAGGAGTTAAAATAATGTTAGTGGTATAGTTTGAGCAGTTCCTACAGACAGAAACCAAAATCCTCCAGGAAATGGGTAGGAAAAAGAACCCGTGAGAACAGTGGAACCCTGAACAGGATGAATGCAAGTGTGGCCAATGGAATAAAAGGTTCCAGAGAAGACAGACTTCAAGCAAAGCACCTAACATACAGATGGAGAAGGGGAGAAAGGGGCTCAGGTGACCAGACTTATGAGGTCTAGTAGCTGGGAAGATTAAGTATGAGCCAAACTCAAGAGAGCTAAGAAGTATCTAGAGGTGATTGAGGCATTGGGTCAGGATAAGAAGTTGGATGAGCCATTCTAAGAGAAGAGCTTTGTGAAGCGGAAGTGAAGTGTAATCTATAGATTTCACTTGGGAAAGGAGAGAAGAAGCCTTTTGACCATGTAGAAGTGAATCATAGTCCTAGACCATGTACATGACAAGTGAAACTTGTGCAATCTGAATGAAAACAAAAGGAAGGACATAGAACTGATAGACACTGACCCTATGGACAAACTGGAGATAAGGTCTGGATGCAGGGACTATGAGAGCATGGAAAATGCATCCCACTCATATGCTTTGGCCATGAATAGGTGTAGTGTAGAGCGATGAATAAGAGAATAACAACCTAAAAAGTGGTTGTAAACTTACAAATGTCTTCTTTTTAAACCATTTCCTCCAAACTCTAGAGGTAAGCTGGAATTGAAGAGGTATGAAAGGATATGATTGAGAGAGAAACTGGAAGGCTAAACTGTAGGTTAAGACTAGAAGGACCCATTTGTCTACAAAGAAATGATCCCACAAATGAGCAAATGTGTACAGACAGTCTCACATGACTGGAACAGACTAAGTGGTCACTGAATGTTAGGATGACAGGCAGGACTTGGTCAGGAGGAGGACAGAAAGAGATGGAAGGTTCTGTTTTGTGAATAAAAATTGTTTCATTTTTTCACACACTCTGTCTAGTCTCTTTCATTCATCAACTTCACTCAAAGTAATTGAATTCAGCTTTATTACATGGAACATTCTATGACAAACCTCCTATTATTCTGTGTATCCTTTATGGGTACTCTTAGGGCAATCAACTGCATTTGAGAATATTACAACTGTATAAAAAATATATCTATCCATTTGTACAAAATTAGAGTCAGAACTGTACGACAAACATACCTATGCAGTGGGAATAAATTAAGAGACAAAGCTTTGTAATGAACTAACCTACCTGGTGTTTGAAAAAAACACTAGGTAGGTTGAACTGTAAAACAAAACAACCTGTCTCATGGTTGAAAACACCCAAAAATACAAGAAACATAACTAATGAACAACCAGTTTATAAAGTGATATATAACACAAACAGTATTGTTTAACAAACATATACACTTTGTGGTAAAAGACAAAAATATATTATATATATACATACACACACATAATTGTACAATAAACTTACTTGAGGTAAAACTGTATTATGAATTTACTTTTCTGGTGGTTTAATATTGGTAGTAGCAAAAAAACCTACCTGGTAGTAGAAGGACTAGAGATGGAACTATAGAATGGATCTTGTTCTGCCAACAGCAATGAAGATCGTGGACTGTCTGTATTATAAGGTGGGGGTGGATCATCATGAACAGAATCCTCTGAGAAAGAAAACAAACACATATGAACATTCAATTTTTTTTTTCATCATCTGATGTTAAAATGCAATTTTAATGATTTCCTTTCACATAGTCGAGAAACAGATCCTCAGTGTATATGATATTTGTAGGCCTGTAAAAAAAGAGGGGGGGTAACATTCTGTCCTTAGAAGTTGTAGAACACATCACTGAATGAAGGTGCAAACCTTCAACAGTACTAACTTAACTAATTTACAGATAAAATCACTCTAACTGCTAATTTATATTTGACTGAAACCTCGTTTACTTAACAGGTAATTCATATTAATGAAATAAAATATTTACTTGTAGTTTAAAAGTACAGACATATATGGAATACTAGTTGTGCTTTTATATTAAGAAAAATGTTTATTTTTATACACGTATTTGATGCTAGTTGCAAAACTCAAACAGTAAGCTTCCAATCCAAGAGCACCCCATTGCAACCAATGAAAGGAACTACAAAGCAATTCTTAACTTAAATCACCTTTCTAAGCAGATTGATATTCATAGCATTTTAATATAAAACTGTTAATCAATTAACCCTTTCACTATTTGCATCATTTCCTGTTCATGTCACAAAGGTTTTCTCAGTTACATTGAACATTTATTTAGCTACTTTCTGATCCTGGTATGTGAATAAACTTCACATAAAAGCATAACTAATAATACAAATTTTAATATTCTATAAGTTCTTAATTTTATAAGGCAATATTAAAAATACAAAATTCCTTTTCTCCTATTATTAGAATTATGATATTTTCTCTCTAAATATATCCTCTCCTCTAATTTATTTACCACTCCTTTGAGATGTACAAAATTTAGTGGCTTTCAATCTTATTTGGTTACAGAGCCATAAGAAACATAATCAGGACCCTCTTGCCACACTGACCCATTACATGCTCTCTTTCAGGATCTGTTAATAATTTACTCTGATGTTTAATACTGTATTATTTATAACCAACAAAATGCCAAAGTTTTAAGCTGTCAACTGATGGATCATATTACACTGTTTTTTTGCACATAGAATCATCTATTTTTCTCCCAGTTTATACTTTAATCTCATGAGAAACAAAACAAGTTTAGTAGAATTATCAATGGTGCTTGTCACATAGAAGTAAAAAAAACTGACAGTTCTAGGACATTGTCTACTTTTTACATAATATTATTCTGTGTGTTCTTTGGTGCATTATTTAATTAAATAAAAAATATTTAATGCAATAGTACCATTAGTATAAAAAAGTAGGGTTAAATTTCATTGGTAACAAAGACCCAGGTGAGTGCTATATTTTATTTTTTTCTGTGTATTCTTTATTATTATTATTGCTATTACAGTAACTAAGGCATAAAAATTTTAAACACTTTTGGTTAGGTAAGGTAAAATAAATAATAGTAAAAAATAATAAAAAATCATCATGAGGTACACTCACAAGCAACTTGTGAGTAGCCTGTGCATTACCTAATTCAATAGAATAACATGATCTATGCACTCAACAAGTAATTTACATCTTGCTTGACAGGAATATTACAGTTCAAAGAGTTGTACAATAATAAAATTTGTGTAGAAAAAGATGTATACCATTATGATCATAAAGCTATGTAGGATAAACAAATGTAGTTTCATGTTACAATATGAAGTCATTTTAGGAAGAAAGAAAGGATAATCTAGATTTCTTTTTCTATGGTTACAAGGTTGGTCAAACTGAAAAACGTTGTACAGAAAAACAAACAAAATATAGTTTAACTGAAAAAAAAGTTTGAGATTTATTTAGATTTTAGAGATTATGCAAGTTAAATTTTTAATCATAACAGAAACTTTTAGTAAAAGTATTTCATTAAAAATCCTAATTTTTTCTCCACAAATGACTTAATGTTTATTAAAGTTTGAAAAATTTTTGAAGATACACAAAATGAGAAATTATAGTAAAGAAAGTAAAGGTCTGATGTCAATTTTTAGGTAAAATAGACTGAGCATGTAATAAGAGAGTTAAACATATTAACCCTTTTACTGCATTTTGCAACTAAAGTCACCTAAAATGTTTCTTCCCTTTAAGTACATAATTTAACAAAAGTCCACAAAGAAAAAATTTGTCCCTTCACTGCAGTAATCTACAACAGTCATTTAACATAAAGCATCTCACATGATACCAGAGAAATTTCTTCTTTGTGGACTTTTGTTGAATTACGTACTTAAAGGGAAGAAAAATTTCAGGCAACTTTAGTCATAGAATGCACCAAAAGGGTTAAATAAACTGAATAATAAGTAGGTTCTCAGAGAAGTGGGAACAAGTTCAATGAGAAAATAAGTACAGATAATCAGGTATAAATTACCATACAACCATCATAGCATGAGTAAAGAAGTTCTACACTGACTACATTAAATTAATCAACAGACAGATTGTTAAAACCACCTGTTTGCTATTCATAACAGACTGCTAGGGTTTGATTAATTTTGAATCTTAAGTAACTGTTACATGTCATTATTTCTAAAAAGACTGGATTACACAATTCTATGTTTTTACCACTCAGTGTATGGGGGAGTGCATGAACATACTGCTGAAATTGTAAATACTAAAATCAATGGTGATTGGGCATCTATAAATTGCTTTGCAGAAAACACTGTAGCATACAGAAAATGATGGACTTGCACCATTTCCTACTTCAAACGACTAGAGCATGCAGGAAGTTAGATTCAAATTTAACCATGGTATTATTGTTACAACAGCTACTGTAACAAGTAACAACAAATGGACCTTCTGCAACACAAGACTGTATGACAATACAAAACAGGGTGGAATTCTGTATATGATGATTTCAAGCCCAGCAGAACAGTCTTAGGGAAAAGTGCTATTTTATCAGACTTTGCTATAATTAAGCTAAGTAATGCCCAATATTTGGAGCCATAAGATACAAACTGAAAGAAGTCAATCCTGATCTGAAGTCTCCACAGATTGTCACAACAGCAAGTTGCAGCAATTACAACATCAGCAGTATACTGATGTTTTTGAGCAAAAACCTGTAATCTACCCAGGTAGGTAAGGTTTATAATAATAATAAATAAAATGTCCCTGTGTCATACTGCCACATAGTGTTCAACTTTAATGACCTGTGTTTTTTAAGGTGAAGAAATATTTGTTATATTTGGATATGACTTTACATACTATGAAATTATATAGCTGATCAGAGTTTATTTTATTTTCATCTCTCCAGAGAGAAATACTGTTTTTGTTATTGATTATTCTTTCTTTCTTCTTCCAAATACTTTTCAATCAATATCTTGGAAGACTGATGTGAAACTTGGTAGGGTTATACTCTGATCCAATACAACCAGATACTTTTTTTTTCTGGTTGTCATGTCATGTAGTTAAAGGCCAAACATCCCCCAAACTTATATTTTGGCCTCCTGTGAGGTCATACTTAAACTAATGTTAACCTCTTTAATTTACTTTTATTTTTTAGTTTGCATCCTACCAAAGGTATTGAGGGTTTAGTTTGCATCTGCTCTCTTGGGACCAAAACCCTAAATAGGTTTATTACATTAAAAATATAAAAAGGAGGAAGCTTCTTGGGTTCTAAGTTTATTTTTGTGGTAATTTCTTCAGACAAGTACAAAAACTTTTGTACTAAACTGAAATATTAATCCTGCAAATGCCAGTCTTTGAGTGAACATAACTTGTCTTTATTTTTAAGTTGAAAAAGTTTGTTTGAAATTAAGCACAAAGCTACACAATGGGCTATCTGTGCTCTGCCCACCATGGGTATTGAGCCCTGGTTTTTCTACTATTATAAGTCTGCAGACATACTGCTGAGCCACTGGGGAGCTTGGAAAAGTTAGTGATTTAGATTTTAGCAATATCTAAATTGACATATTAAATTTCTATAATAGTGCAATTAATTATTTTCTATTATTATACTCAATGCCATTATTTCTTTAAGTTGATTCACTGTTTCTGTACATACATTTTTAAACATCTGTAACTCAATTTATAAAAAGCAGTTTTAAAAAGAAATCTTTATATAAATATTTGAGAGTGGGTTGATGATAATATTCAAATGGTGTTTTTAAAACTTTCTACAGGCTTGACTGAATTAGCCAAGTTGGCCTTTAGTTTCTACATTATAACTTTTTATACATTTTGTGAATCTTCAAAAAATTCACCAATTTTGGTAAGCATTACAAACTTCTGTACACAAGGAAAATATTTTAAAAAGTACTTGTTTTAAAAAATTCTCTTGAATATATGGAATCAAAGCACTGACTTCTCCAAGTGCAAAGTGATTTTAATGTTAAGGTTAAAAATATTTTTTTTCATCAGAAAATAGTCAAATTTCATTTGCATGAACTCTTAAACCTCCTAAATAAATATCAGTCTTTTACTAAAATTATATTTTATATGCTCTTTTTCTACTCTAACTCTATACAAAGTTAGTCAATTTGACAAACATCATAATCACAATAAAAAAGTATAAAATAACTCTATTACTCTTTTTTCTTTTCTATTGAATTAAAATTGTAATATGACCCTACATTTAATCAGTGATGTCGAGAAAACCCACTTGTAGAGACATATATATGTAAAAATGGTTCATTTGGGTTGAGAAAATTTTTACGTAAAGGAGTTAACAACGTTTCGACCTTCTTCGGTCATTGTCAGGTTCACAAAGAAAGAAAGAGGTAACTGACCGGAAGCTGACCACATGTTTGGAAGGTGTTGTGTAACCGAGTGTCGGAATGTAGAGGGCAGTGTTAGATGTTTGAATATATTATTTTATTTTATTATATTTAATATAGGTATAAAGGTGTTCCTTTATATTGGTTTATTTTGGGTTTGAGTTGTATAAGTAAGGCTTCTTTAATTTTGCATTTGTTTATGTTTGTTTCTTTATTTAGTATTTGAGTGTTTTCTATGGTTATGTTGTGTTTATTTGACTTACAATGTTCAAAAACGTGTGAAGATGACTTTTTATGTTCTTTAAATCTGGTTTCCATTTTTCTACTTGTTTCTCCAATATAGAAGTCATGGCAGTTATCACATGCCTATTATGTTCAAGACTTCAGCAACTAGGAGAGTTGTAAGATCCAAATATTCAACCAACATGCATGCTAAAAATGATTCCAGATCGTCCTCAATGAAACTGGTGAACCTAAGAATCTTCTATTTAAGTGAAGTAAAAGGAAAAAAATGCCTCAACACAGTGGTGGTAGGTGGAATCATAAATTTCTGACACTGTGTTGGATAAGTCCTAACTATCCCTTCACATAACTAAGAAGTAAACCTTTGAGCAGGAACCATAATTGGAGAAAAAGAATTGGCCCCCAGATCTTTCAGTTATCAATTAAGTTGCAAACTCAAAATCAACTGGGAAAAAGCCCAAAACACATCACACACTCAAAGAACCAACAGAGAAAAAACAAATCAAAGCATCTAATCTCAAAGTGTCTTAGTTATTGTTTTTCTAAAGTCATTTAAAGGCTATGATAGAGTAAGTTGGTTTGCTAAAGCAAAGCAACTGAAGGCCATGTGCCACATCCACCCTAGGGAATCGAACCCTGGACCCTGGTGCTTAAGCCCGTAAACTTACCACTGACTTTCAGAGGGGTTGAAAATCCAAGACTAAAATGAAAGCAGAGGAAAAAGCAAAACTTAAGTCTCAAAAATGTCAAGAAATCAAATGTAGATTTAAGTTGATTGTAAATTGAACATGTTTTTACAATAGGCTGTCCTAATGTGATATCAGTTTTCATTTACTGTCAAAAAATCTAAATGAATGGCTCTGTGAAAAAGGTTAAAAATCCAGACTGTTGAGATAAGTAAGTGCAATTGCCTTTCACAATCTACAGTCATTCTAGAACGAAAATGTGGTATTTTTATTTCATGTCTCCAACTTTGCATTTACTATTTTTATATTTATTATACATTTAACTAAACTAAAAATAATTTACAATTTCCTATTATTTTAAACTAACCTCATGAGCTGCTGATGTCTTGGGAAGGAAGCTACAAACTAGATAAATGAGAACATAGGTGTGGTGGTAAAGAGTATGTGCAACAACAATGGCAAGGATGTCTGACCTGTGATGACCACAGGACAAGTGTAGGAAAAATGTTTTAAGGGATAAATGGTAGAAGGTGGCTACAGGTGTAGAGAACATTAATATCCTGATTTGGCAGCAAGTAGGATGGCTGATATAAATTACTCCCTCAGTACTATTCAATGCTTTCCATTTCATTAGGTAAAACAAAATGTTTTCCTCTCCCACCATTTCCTTTTTATGTTTCTTCTGGATCAGTCGT
Organism: Tachypleus tridentatus; assembly: GCF_004210375.1. Taxonomy (NCBI): domain Eukaryota; kingdom Metazoa; phylum Arthropoda; class Merostomata; order Xiphosura; family Limulidae; genus Tachypleus; species Tachypleus tridentatus. Next base: position 13,813,195 of record NC_134829.1, on the reverse strand, counting down.
CCTACTTGCTCTACTTTATTGCCAAATCAGGATATTGATGTTGTTCTCTAAACCTTTAGCCACCTTGGGTTGCGTTATTACTGGTAAAGGGTTGCCATATGCTTATTTGTATGTAAAGGTGCAGTAGAGCCACATTGAATGTGGGATCGACAGGAATTTCAAAGTTAATAGTGAGAGAAAAATATTTGCACATATAGAGGGTAGCACTGAATGGGAGAAGCTACTGTGCAAGTTGAAATAAGAAACTGTGTTGGAAATTAGAACTAATTTTAACAAATGTAGTTTTTACTTTTGATATACTGTATTAAACTACAAAAACGTTTGTGAGATTCATAAAAGTATGTGTTTCCCATTTAACTGTGCACATGATTAGTGACGAATACTGGACCCTGAAAGTTACAACTACTGGCTGTTGAATCATTAGACAACTTAATTTTTAAAGTTTAGTAGGTGTGTTCTTCTAAACACTTATTACTTGTAATAAAATCACAAAAGGTAATCTTGCAAAGAATTTTGACATTAAGAAAATTAGCTTCACAAGAAATCTCACTATATTTTTTAACTGGTTCTCATACACATGGATAAATTGGACGTTACATTGTTTACAATAAAATATCTATCTCTGCTGCTGATATGATTTTGTATAGTATATCACAAATGTTTAATAAACTGTTTTTATTCTAGAAGTTATTCTAAAACCAAAGATCTTTTATTTGAACAAAGTAAAGTGATATTCATAAAATTTACAAGTATTGAACTAAACAAAATCTTGCTCACTGATTATATTACCATATGACAGAAGAAATGGCTCACCTGTCAAGTTTGGCACTGTGGATTGGGCTACAGCTGCACTAAAAGTTGGCACACGAGATGTGAGAACATGAGACCGTGGAGAAGCTATATCTCTTAATACATGTGGTTCTATGCCATCAACAGGAGTAGTGGCAGCAGTATTCTGTCCAGAGAAGGAGTACATGTTGGCAACACCACTTGTGGTACTACTACAATGAAGTCGGTACAAAGGACCTAGAAAATAAAATCTAACGTGATACAGAAAGAGAGCGAAAAAAAACATTTTCTAGAAAAGAAAGATCAGGTTGTAAACACTATATAAGGCCTAGCTTCAAACCTGTATTCATTGTTACCAAATTCTTTGATAAACATACAAAAGCAAACTTTTTATTTTTAAATAAGAATTACTACAAGTTTAACACTCAGTGCAACTGGTTCCTGTTACATATGTAATTTAACCAAACACATCACATGATTCTAGTGAGAAACTTATAATCAAATTATAGGGAATTCAGACCAAAAGACAGTTTGATATCCATTGTTCTACATTGAAATAAATGTAATGTGTCAAATGTGTTTGAGAATAACTTCATCATATCTTAATAACTAAGCAAGTACTTTTTACCCTCAAAGAACAGCTACCTGGACATTAAAGAATCACAGACCACATGGAAGTCTATTACCATATATTTGTTATCACAAATTTATGATTTAGTTTCTAGTTTATTTCACTAAATAAACAGTCTTGTAATGCATTTCCGTTCATTTGCATCAGTGATATCCAGCAGGAAAATTATCCATTTATTTATCAAGTTATCAAATTACATTCAAAACACTAACAAAATGAAATAACTCATAGCTATAGGCAGGAAAATATAAAAATTATGTCTAGACAACAACTAAGGTCAATGAAGAATTTGAATCTAACCAAGTTAGTCAATCTTCCTGTTTTGAAGACATACTTTAACCAACTAACTGTGCAAGTGGCTAAAAAAACTAGATTAATTACACTGAAATTTAGTTTATGGGCCAAACTTTTTCAAAACTTAATTTATGAAATTAGGTTTCTCAGTTTGAAACAGAGGAATTTTCTTTTATTCTTAAGCTACCACATAAAATTTAATATATCATTCAGTTATGAAATGTAAAATAGTTACTATAGCATGCTTAAATGTTAATGGTATGTTCCTTATATGTTTGTCTAAAATTTACAAAGTTAACATTTTCCTTATCTACATACGTTAGATGGATAATCACCTCTCACAATATACAGATTTTTTACTTCATGCATCTGCAAAGATTTTGTGCAATTTATGAGTCTTGAATGGGAAAGAGAATCTTAGTGAGTCAACAGAACAATATCAGAAGGGTCGATAGTTCTTGATGTATAACTGAAATTCATTTTCAGGTAAATAAAACAATTTTAGAAATGATACTCACCTCCCTTCAGGAAAGAAAGAAAAAAAAGAAAGATAGAAAGACCAGTGCAGGTAAAAAGTAAAAACACAATTAGCTTCATTCTAAAAATTATAGCATTACATCACAAAGGAAAAGTCCATATGGAGGGGGAGAGAGGTTAGTATAATATCACTCAGTAGAAGACTACATCTTTGTCTGAATGGAATACTCTTCCCTAATAAAGGGGGATTAGAAAAGAGGTAGATAAAGAATAACCACATTCATAGTACTAGTGTTGTATAAGTAGGCAGTATGGAAGATTGCTCAACCAGCCTTTATATCTTGGGTGGGTAGTAACACATCTGTGTGTCACATGGCTAAGGCAACAAGTCAGGCCATATAGTATTGAAATAATTCATCCCACAATTCTATCACAAATGAAAACACATAGCTCATTTAACTTGCCTAACCACTGGTAATAGTATGGATCTTCACGTAAGGAATGGTCTGTACAACATTTTCAGATAAACCCCTAGCTCTTACTTCCCATTGAGGGGGTTCACCTAATCCTATGCACATCAGTGCAATTACATCAAATCAATTGGGAACTTTCTACACGGACATCTTCAGCATTTTTGAACAGGTGAAGCAAAGATTCTTTCATTATACCACTTGAATTAAAAGGAATAATTCACACGAGGAAGAACACAGGAAAGATGTGTGGATTAAACAGGAATTTTCTAACAACTGCATAACTAAAAACTGTATAATGGATGATAAAAGATACAGACAGCATGTGCTAGCTAGTTGTGAATACAAGTTCACATCTAATGTTGTCCCTCTTATAAAGAGGAAGTGGAAAAAAAAATGTGTGTGTGTGTGTGTGTGTGTGTGTCTACATATTACTGAAGCAGTCTTGGGGAAAATCCAATCTCAACAGTGAGATTAAACAGGGGCAGTGGACGTAATTTCTGTTAACCCTTACACTCCATCTGAACAGAAGCACCAGCAGACAAGTTTTTGCTTTCAGTTGCAGTCAAGTGCAAAGTTAAACTATGTGCCATTTATGCTGCATTACCTAAATACATTACAATTAGATAGAGTTTATACTGCATTTAGGTCTCACAATTATATTGTTTTTTTAATTATGTTTTAAAATACATAACTGAAAAGTTTCAACACATTTTAAATATACATTATACTTTGAATCAGTCCTTACAGCTTGTAATATTACAAGGTGCACAAAAAGTTTACTGAAGGGTTGGGCATGTATGCCAGAAATGCTGTAATATGCCTTGATGGCACTACTGACTTTAGTCAAAATGAAGAATATATGGTAAAGTACAAGAAAAGAAAACATTAAAAATATACATGTGAAAAGATTGGAAATTATTAATAGAACCAAAACAATATCTTTATTGATATTCTACAGAAAATTAAAAGTTATTTACTTTTTCTATTCCCTAATTTTAATAATTTCATTGCATTCTGCATTGATGATAATAGTTACAGTTAGTGATGATTTAAAAAAATGAAAAGTATAAACATTTACCTTAAAACTTTTAATATTCATTTAGAAGGTTCTAAGGGTTATGCAGTTAAAGTGTGAAAACTGTGAGATGAAGAAAAGTATTCTCATACTTAAAATTTCATTATTTTGTTGCCCATTGAACTGTTTAACTCAATTCTATAGGAAGTCACCAGAACTTGTTTATTTTAAGGCAGTACTAGCATCAGGACTTATTTGAACTGCTTTGTTGTTTTATGTTTATGTATATATATATTTCTTCATTTTTCAAAAACAGGTCCACTTCATACAGCTCAGCACTTTTCTTATTTTTAAATTTCACCTGCAGTCTAAGTAATAATCTTGTCGCACAAGTTCTAAATAACTTGGTAAATATGGACCACACATTATCCTATTGAAGTACCTAACACTAGTGAGTGTACCTTGTGAAAAATTATCTTATTATTATTATTCTTTATTTTACCTAATCTAAATAGTGATTATTTTCCTATACTAAAAATAAATTTCCAATAGGTACTCATCCCATTTCACAAGTGTTTGTATGTAGTTCTTATTCAGTGCTGCCCTCTATATGAAAAAAATTGAATGCCACAGGCCTAGAACTTCTTAGAACCCCAAAATCAATATGGTTCAACTGCATCTTGCATGTAAGTCATCATGTGACAATCCTCTACCAATAGGAGTGAAAAACACCCTCTAAAAGACTTCATAAAAACTATCTACAAACAAGAATGTGAAGAAAGCTAAGATGGATGTGCCCCAAGGTGTAGAGTGGCTAGGGTGTGTCACGTCATACAGTCAGTCAGCTCCAGTCAAAATCAGGCAGCAATGGGAACAGAATCTTCAACCCATGGTAGAAGGAGGGTCTACACTATCTCAAACTCAAGTCAAGTAGAATTGAAGCATTTACTGTGCAAACTGATCACCAAAACAAGCACATGTGCAAATCTAAAACTGGTCAGACATCTTAAAACCTGACATCTAACTGATGGTAGAATGAAATGTGCTAATGTGACAGGTCATGTTAAACTCCATCAGACTGGCATTTCATTGTGCAACACAGTCTTAGACATTAAAAACATACTGAAGTGGAGCACAATAAGAAAAACTGTAATGCCAATTGACATTATCCCCTGGATAGAAATGCACAGAAACCAAAATGCAACACCACCCTCTGAATTGCATCAACCACAAGTGAATAATTTCAAGAAATATATAGTAATTGCACAGTAGCTGGGTGCAATATCAACTTTCAGAACCAACATGAAAGAGGTGGAAATTCTGAGCTAAATTGAATAAAGAGGAGGATGAACAACCAACACGTGCAAGTATTCATGTTAATTGATCCAGCTCTAACCCAAAACCACTCACTGGAAACAAACATACAGATGATGGGTAGGATGAATGACTGCTGTCAAAGGAGTGAACTGCAATGTGTCAGATCTACTTCAAAGTAACATTATTCTCTAAACAGGACAACACGACAAATGTCAGACCAGAACAGCAAGCTCCACATCCTACTACACAAAAGTGGATAATATCTATAAAATACAAGGATCCTCACCCTCTAGATAGAACTGCATACATCATCATCCTCCACGACTTACTGCATAAAGATGAAGCATATTTATTTATAGCTATGTGCAACATTATCCCTTGGACATGATGGCACAGAAGTTGGAGCTTAACACCATCCTTGGGCCATACTGCACAGAAGTAAATCATACCTAGAAAATATAAGCGACCTTACACTTCAGATAGAACTGCAGAGAAACCACACACTACATCAACCTCTGGAACCAACTGCAAGAAAGTGGAGTGCATGATTCGAAAATCACCTACTATCTACACTAGCAGAACACCACCATCCCACTCTTAAACTGAAAGGAAACTAATACATTCAGGAGGATTCCTACATAGTCCATCATAACATTGCCTCAAGACTGGAAAGTGGTAAAAACGCCCATACTTCACCAGAAGAATAAGGGGCATAATACATGGTGGAAAGTTCGGAGGAATGCCAACACTTGTGACAGCATAACAGGTGACACGAAAAACACTATTTTAAAAAGGAAACTACCACTAATTTATTCAATCAAAAAGACAGCAAGGATGAGTAGCTATCTTCTCCTACTTTAACAATGTATATTTGTGGGTTAGTGTAGTATGGAAAAGGAATATTAATGAAGCAAACATATAGCAAGGAGAAACCTATAAGCAATCTCACAGAACACCTCCTCTCAACAGTGTGCATCATTGGCCATGGTATACATTGTGACTGTAAAGTGCAGATTTGAGATATAGGAAGTACATCTGAAAAAGCAACATGCACCACTGAATGGGATTTGTATCCTAAATGGGCCATGCTCCAATGGGGAAAAATATATATAGAAAAGCCCATTTACCCAGTCATCACTACACCAAAGTTTGAATAATGGTAACAGACAGAAAACAGTACCCCAATTAGGAAGAAACATATACAGCTGCCCAATGAAGATAGTGGGAGATGAATATATGAGGTGGAAACCATATGCCTGACTAAATAGTTTTCTCCAATGGATGGAGGTGAGACTCCAGGAAAAAGGGAAGGTGCCCAATCACAGAGTCCATACATGATTCCAAAAGTAAACAAATAAAGAAAAGGAGCTATCTGAAAGTCACAAAGATAACAGGAAGATAGATGAACCTATAATAAAACAGTCCTCCCCAGTAGCAACAAAACCATATGGAAAGGAATGTGGCTGACAAGAACAGTAGCACCAATAAGGAGAAAGGAAGGAGAGTGTATCTCCTAAAAAAGAACACTCAGGTGATCAGTGGAGTGCTTCATTAAACAGACTTATGTTGGATAAGTACTGCAGGAAAGCTGTAAAAATTAAAAGTGGAAAACTTTCAAAATGCCATTCTCTATACTTGAGAATCTACAACAGGAAGTTGCTGTCTATTCATCTAAATTTTATACAGAAATATATTACTTGAGCACTCCATTTTTTTTGTCAACTGCAAATGAAACTTAACCCTACTTTTGTTTTTTATGGTAAATGTATTATTGTGTTAATTTTTTCTATTTAATTAATTAATGCACCTAAGAACAGTAACAAATATTTTGAATGTTTTAACTATGCAATAACAGTTAAGATTGTCAATGTGTTTCTTGTGGAAATAAAAATATTAACTGGAAGTGAAATAGATAATTCTTTGTACAGCTTACTACACAATATAATATGACATTGGATAGGTTAAAAGTTTGGTTTTCTATTGATTATAAATAATGTAGAAATACACATGAGAAAACCATTGGTAATTTGTGAGAGAGAATGTGACAGGTGGCATGGCAAGAAGAGCCTGATTTTCAATTCTATGACTCTGTAACCAAATCAGATTTAATATTATAAAAATTATGGTTTACCTGAGCAATAACAATATTATAAGGAATAATCTACATTAAATTTTATACTTCTTGGAGAAATGGTAATCACAGAAGAGGGGATATATAGAAAGCAAATTTTATAATTCTTCTACAAGGGGAAATTAAAGACTTTTCAAACATTGCCTTATAAAATTAAGACCTTAAAACTTGTTTAATACTAATATTTGGATCATTAGCCATGTTGTGATGCTAAGTGTTCTTGTGCACCATGACAACAAAATATTTTAATTAAGTTCAGAACATAACTTAGAAAAACTTTGTGACATGTACAGAAAGGATGCCTTTAAGGAAGGAGTTATGTGGCTATGAATGGGTTGGTCAACTAGGCCTGTCTATTAGTTTGTTTTGGGGCACTGTTAATGTTGGATTCCAATCTTTGAAACTCACTGTAGAGACTTCCTTAATCAATCTTAGCAAATCCATGATTTGCATCCCTTTCTTTATAGTTTTCCACCTGTGTCTTCATTCTCAACTGATCCACTGAAGATCAGCTGATATTCTTGCAGTATTCGATAAACCACACAACTGTTCAATAATTCTATGGAGGAAAGGTAGGGAAGTGTGAATGGTGCTAAGTATCAGTGTTGGAAAATGTTAATTTCTGACACAATATCTTCTCTCTTCCCACATAACAGTCAGAATTCCACATAGTTCACATGCCAGCCTATATGATCTCCTCCAATGAATGATTAAAGTGAATAGCCAGAAGAGAAGAGAGATGATGAATTTTTTGATAGGAAACTTGGAATATGCAGCAAGAATCCTTGTCTAACAAGGTATAAGCAAGACGGATGAATTAATGGAGCCAATCTTTAAGTGTAACATTAGAGATACCTCTAGTACAGTAGAAGGAGTTTTAATGGATATAAATTGGGAACCAAGATCACAACTCACAAGGATGACTAACAAGTAGTTCAAACAGAAACATTAGTCACCTGAAATTGGCCTTTCCAGTTCTAGTTTTGAGTTATTTGACATTACAGCCATTTTCTAATTTCAAATCATACTAGATATAATTTGATTCTTAAAAGGGAATCACATTAAAAAAGTTCTAATGTATATATTAAAATATTTAAATATCATTAAAAAGATTAATAGCCTTTAAAAAACTAAAATATTTTAAGGTGGACAAGTGTCACCATCATCAACAACACTGTTTGACATTATGGATAAGCCTTGGGAGAGAACGTGTTTAAAGTGGTGCCATCACTGAGAGTCATAACAATGGCAAGACAATAAAATGTGGCTTATTGTGACCTGAGTTTTACAAAGACAACACATTGGTGCATCAGTCTCAGATAAAAGAAAACAATGAGTCAAAAAACTGTGACCAATGCGTAGTCTAATTAGAACAACTTCCTCTTTCCGATCCATACAGAAGCAAGATGGCCAAAGTCCAATATAGGGTTTTGTTTGGAAAAGCTCATTTTCACATTGCTCATTCCAAGTCGACTGCCAACTGGCATGAAGCCAAGCCTTCAATACAGGACTATAGTCCATGTATGAAATTGGCATAGTGGTGACAGTGCCAATGCAGACAGAATTACCTGCAGTGTCAGCAAGCTATTTCCTGCAATTACCAACATGGCCCGGTATCAAGAAAAATGGGATAAAAGTAGATGTTAAACAAAAATTGTCCAGTCGGTTTTGAATATCCGCAAGAATAGGGTGTGGGTGTGTTTTCTTACAGCAAAACCACCTTGGGCTATCTGCTAAGCCCACCGAGGGGAATCGAACCCCTGATTTTAGCATTGTAAATCTGGAGATATACTGCTGTACTAGTGGGGGGCAAATAGGGTGTGGACTAACGTGAAGCAATTCCAGGGCCAGTAGAGGACTGAGTCAGTATAAATAGTGCAGTGTAAGTATTGCTAAGCTTCTATGTAATCCAGGGCAAGAGAAACAGCATACAGTTCAGCAGTGAACACAGAAACTGTAGAGGAAATTTTGAGTCCAACCACCAAACCACAATAAACTATGGCAGAGACCACACAGTCACTTGATTTTGAACCATCTGTGTAAATAGGAATGGAAGGATGGTTCGAAAGATGTTCAGCAAATAACAGACAGTATTTCCAATCGGGAGTGTCTGCTTTTCTCAGATGACTTAAAGATAGGTCACATTTGGGGACTGTAAGAAGCCATGGTAGGATGAGCTGACCAGTGGATACAGCAACGTTATCCATGGAGAGACCCAATTCATCCAACTGTGCCTGGATACAAAGGCCAAAAGCAGATCATCTATTATGAAAAAGTATGGTCCACTGAGGAAGGAAAACACGACCACAGGTAGGATGCTATGGTAAGGAACATAGTTTTGAAGCATATACTAAAGACAGTTGCAAACAGTGGAGGTGCAAAGAAGGTTCATGAGACTATATATAAGCTCTGAACTGGGAAAATATAGAAAGCCCCAGTGCAGAGCCATTGTTCTTGATGAAGAATGAGGTCCAGCATCTTCAAGGCCGAATTTCTGGCAGAACCATAGACCAGTGATCCACAGTCAAGTTTCGATCGAATAAGAGCATGACATATCTTTAGCAAAGAACATCATTCTGCTCCCCAAGTGGTGGAAGAGAGGATATGGAATATGTTCAGTGCTCTTCTACATTTCACCCATAGCTACTTTATGTGTGGTATAAAGGTCAGCTTACTGTCAAAGATCAGCCCATAGATCTTTGTTTCATGGACCACAGGCAGCACAACTTGACCAATACAGAGTTTAGGATAAAGGTGAATATCCCATTAGTGGCAAAAGTGCATGCAAACGGTCTTAGAGAAAAAGAAGTTAAAGCCGTATTGTATGGTCCACTTCAGTAAACGATTGAGGACAGTCTGTAGTTGCAGATCAATATACTTCATGTTCGACAACTGATGCGAGATGTGAAAGTTGTCAACACAGAGCCAGTTTGCAACAGTAAGAGAGGATTGTTCACTGGTGGCATTTATCTTTATACTGAAAATTGTGACACTCAAAACATGGCCCTAAGGGGCTCCAAGTTCCTGTAGAAAAGAACAGGAAAGTGTCAAACCACATGAACTTGGAATCGCCTGTCCATTAAAAAATGGCCACATAACCCATATATATGGAGGTCTCACAAAATGCCATACCTCCATGATGTCGTTTGAGAAAGGCTTTTCTGACTTTTTAAGTCGAATCAGGTGGTCCATGGTGGAGCACTGTCATTGGAACCCACATAGGGTGGGCAAGAAGAGGTTGTTTGATTGAAGGAACCAAATAAGACAAGCAGTAACCATCCTCTCTGAGGTCTTTCAAAGTCAGCTCATCAAAGTAATTGGACAGTAGTTTGAAGGAATCTTGGGACCCATCCCAACCTTAGAGAAAGGTAGGACAACAGCCTGGATTCAGGCATCAGGAAAAACATTTACCTGCCAGATTCGGTTAAAAACAATCAGAAAAATAGCACAGCATTTCATGGTGTACATTATCAGGTCCAACTGATGTACTGCCAGACCGATGATAGGAGGTAGACCGAGTTCCACCAGTGTAAAGAGACGATTATTGTCACAGAGACAATCAGCTCGAAAGGAAAGAAGCAATCGCTCTGCCTGAGTCATGATGGCTAAGAAGGTGGAGGAAGAAGCAGAAGTGCTAGAAACACAGCAAAAGCTTTCATCCAGAGTATCGGCGATGCTCTAGATATTAGATACTTCCTGGTCATCAGAGAGCAAGATGGAGAGGGGAATAGAATTATATTGCCTACTGAGCTTTTGAATCTTGTCCCAAATGACTTTGGAACTGGTGGTAGAAGATATGCTGGTTGTAAACTTAATCCAAGATTCCTTCTGGCTTTGGTGTCTTACCCACTGAGCATGTCATGGGCCTCCTGGAAAGCAATGCTGTACAAGAGTGTAAGATACCTATAAAAAGTATCCCATGCCCATTTTTGAGCTTTTTGTGTCATGTGGCAGGCAGTATCGTCACCACGGATGAGGATTTCGTGAAAAATGTGCCAAGGTTTTAGGAGTACACTGAACAGCTGCTTGTATAATACAGTCAGTTACTGCTGTCACACAGTCATCTATTGATGGCTTACAGATGATGGCACGATAAAGTTATGCGAGAGCAGTGACGGAGAACCAGTTTGTTGGTTCCAGCTTCCACCAGGGCATGTGGGTCGGATGACATCAACCATGGCTAGTCTCTCTCAAAATTATAGGAAAATGATTGTTGCCTCATGGATTATTGTCAATCCTCCAAGAAAAATGGGAGAACAGTGAAGAGGAGCAAACTGAGAGATCAATACAAGTAAATGACTGACTCTGTGCATGAAAACAAGTAGAAGAACCAATATTGAAAAGAGAAAGGTTGTGATCATAGAGCAACCCCACCCCATCAATATTAGCACTTCCCCAAAAGGGATGATGTCAATTAAAGTCCCACAGGATTAAAAAGGAAAACAGCAACTGTTCAACAAGAGCATCAAGGTCTGATTGATCATAGGTCTCTCCAGACAACAGGTAGAGAGAACAAAAAGTGACAGTACTATCCAAGGAAACACAGATAGCTACTGCCTCCAAGAGTGTGTTGAGTGGCAAAGACAGAGTGGGCACATGCTGATCAACCAACAGTGCCACCCCTCCATGCACTTGTCCATCACACAGCCTGTCATTTCTGTACAAAGAAAACTGCCAAAAGGTGAATGTATTGGGAGGTATTAGAAATGTTTCGTATAAGGTAAGACATACAGGATGGTAGGAAGCAATCAGTGTTTTGATGTCATCCAGATTAGAATGCAAACCTCAATAGTTCCATTGTATCAAGGTGGCTATTTTTATTTATGTGCAGGTGAATTGGGTGGAGAACCATTCTGTTTATGACCACATCTTTTTTTCCTTACTGTACTTATTTGAGGGAGGTCTATTGACCTCCATGGATATCCTGCCCTGGGTCAATTGGGAAGGTCTTTGCTGTTGGAAGGGGATTCCAGTGGCTGAGGATGTGAACGAATGATCATTTTGCATCTTGGGGTGGGCAAAGAAGATGTATCAGAGGAAATGCCTATACCTGGAACCAAAGGAAGTGGATCTTGGGATTTGTTGGCAGGTATGTAAGGGACAGAGATGGGTGTTGAAGTTGATTCATCAACTATTTTAACCATGGAAGTCAAAAGACTTTTAATTTGTTTTGAGAACAATTCATTTGGAGGCACAGAGAGGTCTGTCTGCACTCCCACTGTAGTTGTGGAACGAAGTGCAGCAGAATATGTCTGAGATGAAGTGGTGGACAGCAACTTTCGAGTCTCAGGATAAGTAATGTTATGAATCGTTTTCAAACGCTGCACGTCTCTTTCTTCCAACCATTTAGGGCAAGAACGAAAGTAAGATGGGTGAGAGCCATTGCAATTAATGCAATGAGAGTCCATTTCATACTCATAGGCATCGTGATCCTTGCCACTGCAACGAGCACACGTCAAGGAACCATAACATGATGTCTTTAAGTGACCGCATTACTGACACTGGAAACATCTTAGAGGGTTTGGAATGTATGGCCATACCTTGCAGTTAAGATAATCTGTCTTGATGGTGGCAGGTGGACGTGGTCTTGTAAATGTCAGAATGAGGACATTGGTCGACACTGTAATTCTATCTTTGCGAGTGGAGATACGCCTCGCTGCAGAAACTCCTTGGGCAGAGAAACCAGCAAGAATCTGACTTGGGAATGTTCTTCAAAATCACTGTCAACAATTGCTCCTCGTAATGAATTCAAACTAGCATGAGGCATAACCTCAATAGGTGTATCCCCAATTGCCTTTGAATGCAAGAGGAGTTCAGTGTGTTGAAATGTGGATGTTTCCACCAACATGTCACCAGATCGAAGATTCTTTCCTAACTTTGGAGAGCCAGAAGTCCCTAGTCTCTTCTGAATGAAAAAGGGAGACATTTGCCCTTAAGGTTTGTCTGAAAGAGAATGTATTATAAGAAAATGAGGTACAACAGATGTTACATATGTCAAAGATTGCTGCTCAGAATCTTCAAGACATGGTCATTTACCTATGGACTGTTTTTTACTATTTTATTTGGAGGATCCATTATAAAAAAGAAGGATATCCTCCCAGAGACATACTCTACACAACACAGCAGGGGAAGTTCCATCATGATCTGGGGTGCTTTCTCCTTCCATAATAAAAAAAAATATTTTGTTGTCCACTGACCCCACCTGCCATGGAGCCCTATGAGGGGATGCACTACAATGTCCAAGACACTGCAGGAACGTCACGGTTTCATGAGCAAAACACCAGCATCTGATACAATGTCCACAACATCCAACATTGGTACTTGGATGACCCTTGCCCAAGTGGACCAGCCGACTGACTAGAGGGGGGCCACCCAAAAGCTGCCTGTCTGCAGGAATGAAAGGCCAAATTGGTGTGTTAGGGTTGGACCCCTCAACCACCAGGATACTCTCCTCACTTTCACAAGCCACTATGCTCAGCAAGCATGTGGATGAATGTTTAGATCCTAGAGGAGGTAAACTGAAATAACAGAACCTTCCCCCTGGGAGGTCCCATCACGACGTAGAGGAATAAAAAATGAGGGGTAAAAAAGAGAGAAAAAGAACAGATGAAGAAAAGACAATGAAAATGTTTTGGATAGAGCCTCCTTACAGCCTGCAGTGGTAGAAATGGGTAAACTATTGTCAGAGAGCCAGGTGAAAAAGTTTGAAAGGTATGAAATGGTAGGTCTGGAAGAGAAGAGCCATGATGCTAGTATTACTGATAAGTACGTAAGGAGAAATAGTGAAAAATAAGGAAGGCTAAATGAGAAGAAGTCCCAAATATCTTGCAAGGGACAAGACAAATCCAATGTGTAAAGGTGGGCATTACTGGTTGAGAGAGAGAGGAATAAGGTTGCTGGAGAAACAATCATGAAGGAGATGACTTTAGAAGACACAAAAGTGAAAACCATAGTTGGGCCAACTAGAACAGGACAAATAATAAGACACAACATGAAGTAGATTGAATAAGTAACAGTACTCAGAGAAGAAAATGGATATGAGGACAGGTATACAGATACATATCAGACTAGACTTGACTGAACACATCCACATTAAGAGCTAAATGATGCAGAACAGAGAGAAATTTTGGTCTTGAGAGACATTTGTCAAACATTTAAAAGGGGTACCCAGCTGAGAGCATAACCCCTAGAAAACCTGAGCACAAAGAGACCACTCAGTCAGGGGAGAATCTAATGAGGATGAAGAGAATTTTGACAAGATTTAGAGCAGTGTTCGGCAACTCCACAGCCACTGGCCACATATGGCCAGTGGATAGCACAACTGTGGCCAGCTTGAGTTTAAGAATCAACTTTTTCCATAATTTTTTATATGCAAGTTTGGTAATCAGCAACTGCACTGCCTCACATCATCGCTAATGTTGTACATTTCATCACTGCCACGAACTCTGCCTATTTTGTAACGTCAGTCTGGTTTAGATATTTGTTATCGAGTGTGCATTGTTTTGCATGTGCTTGAAAACATTTGTGTTGTGCAACTTTAAAGTTTAAATATATTAATCCCATGGTATGGATAAGTGGATAATTGGAAAACAACAGAATCCAGATGATGGTGAACACTCATAAAATAAAGACAGAAAGAGAATGGCACAAGACTGGAAAAACGTGAAATGAGAATTTAATAAACGTTGGAAGTTGAAATTTGCAGTAATTGAAGCAAGTAAAAAAGTGAGTGTGTCTTTTGTGTAACAAAGTTTTTTGAAATAATAAAGTATACAACCTGAAGCAACACTAACAATTTTCACAACAAATTTAATGTAAAATTTCCAAATTGATAGCAAAAATTGTATGAATTAAATTAGCTGTCTGAAAGCACAACTTCATCAACAAAAGGAAGGCCTAAACGATTTTTATCACTGGTAGAACTGGTTATGTTAGCAAACTATAAAGTAGCTTGGTTTCTTATTCAAATAAAGAAATTTTCTGATATTTAACTAGTAAAAGAAATATTGATTGTGGTCATTGAAACTCTATTGAAAAATTATGATTCAAAAATAAAAGATGATATTCTTCAAAAGGTAAATAATTTGAAATCAAGTCAAAAAACAATTGTTTGCAGAATGCTAGAGAGTTAGCAAAAGACATAGAAAATCAGTTGCTCGAACAGCTACTAGACTGTTTGTATTTTTCTTTAGCACTAGATGAGTCAACAGGTGTTAGTGACACTGCACAGCTGATATTTTGGGGTTCAATATGCAACTTCAGATTTTTCAAGTGAGGGAAGAAATGCTTGGCCTTTGTGGATTACGAGATAAAACGTGTGGAAAAAAACATCTTTGAAAAATTTCTTGAAATGTCAAAAAAATTCAATCCAAATTTTAAAAAACTGGTTTCTGTCACAACAGTCTGTGCTCCCACCATGACTGGGGCAAAATTAATATTTGTTTCTCTTTTGAAGCAGCATTTAATTGAAATGAATGTGAAGTCCTTGTTGCCATCTTTTCATTGCATTCTGAATCAGGAAAATTTAGGTGTTCAGATATCTAAAAGTGATGAACTGAAAAATTTGATGGACATTGCTGTAAAAATTGTGAATTACATTAGAAGTGGAAATTCTGTCATCCATCGACAGTTTGTTGATCCTTTGAAGAAAAGCAGTGACTGTACTTTTGATAATCTTACTGATTTTGCAAATGTAAGATGGTAAAGTACAGGAAAAGCATTGGAACGATTTACTTCCTTATTTCCTCAAACAAAAGAGTATCTTGTTGAAAAAGGTAACATTGAAAATGTCCCCAAAATTGAAATGTTGTCATGGCAGTGTGATCTGCACTTTCTGTGCAACATGATGGCTCACTTGAATAATTTGAGTATATTGCTTCAGGAAAGAGATAAAATAATAAGCGAGCAATCACAGTCTATTCATAAATTTCACTTAAAGCTAAACCTCCCTGTGGAACAATTACAAAAGAATGATTTGACACCTTTTGCAAAGTTAAATAGTTTTCTAGAAAATAATAAGGACTATGATTTCTCTGATGCTAAAGATGATCTCTATGTATATTGGACCAAAAATCAATTTAAAGAATTTGAATCACATTTCTCCGAATTTAAAAATTTGAAATTGATATTTGAATTACTGCATGATAAATTTCAATTTTACTTAGCAAATTTCAGAAAGGAGATTACATCTTTTTTGTCTTTGTATAAGTGTGGACTTGAAGACAAGATGCTTATCCTGCAAAGCATAGAACACATAAAAGGTAATCAAAAATATTCTATCAGAGAGATGTGGCTCACTATTCTGATAAATGAGAAAAGAAAACTCAGACACGTAGATTAAAGCATGTGTGTCAGCCAAACATGGGGAATGAAGCATGCTGTCACTTGCTTGAAAATGAGAAAAAAATTGATTAGCATGAACAACCTCAAGTATCTGTGGAAAAGGAAAAATAAAATAATCAGATAATGGGTCAAAATGAAAGTGTAAAAAAGGAATAATCACAAGAAACAGAAGAAAGGTAACAAACCTGACACACCACATCGAGGAAGGACAAGGGACATCCACATGAGTGTACTGAGAAGTAGCAGAAAAGCAGAAGAAGGTAAAAAGCTGTGAAAGTTATCTTCAGAAAGAGATTTCTTTGGAAAAGAAAGATAAAAAAATAGTGAAAGAGACACCAAAGACTGCATGCAAGTCATGCATACTGACAGCAGAACAAGTCGGGGAAAGCTATTATGTGAGCCAAGGTAACATATTATGTCAGAAACCAATTCATTTAGGAATCTTGAGAAAAAATAATAAAACTTAAATTATTAAATGTAGGCCTTACCTCCGTTGGTAGCAGTGTGTCTTCGCTTGTTAAATAAACATCGTTGGCAGAAGAAACAAGATACAAGAGTTAACAAGCTAATCACCAATAAAAGACCAAGAGCTACAGCAAGGATGAATGTCTGGCTACCAAAAGAACATTGACACAAAATATAAAAGTTTATTTAAACAAATATAAATTAATAAAAAAGTTGCTTTTGCATTGACAATATTTCTACATTTTGATTACTATTGCAAAGCAAACCAGTATACCAAACTATACAAAATTTCAGCTCTAGCAGATATCAAAATTGACAATATGCTTAACACATGAAGTATTAAATTAACAGTTTCAGCACAAACATATAAAAGATTATAATCTATAACACAAAACCAAACAGATGATTAGAAAATAAAGACATATAAACATCTGACATCACCACACTGTAATTTAAGGGTGTCAATCCTAAAGTAGGCAAAATCACTTACGAAAGCAAAGAAATCAAAGAACACAAACCAAAAAAAGCAACAAGACTAGTTGTTTCAAAGCTATAAAACCCTTAATCAACAAAAGCATTGACAACTACATGCCACTTTAATATATTTAACGCTAATACCGTGTTCTTATTTCACACACAAAATGATCATAACAGCATGCTACTAAATCTAATAATCATAAAATATAATAAATGTGTGAAATTTGTAAGTTCTTTGGAGTGGCTGAAAATCAAATATTAATGACTTACTCAGGTTCAGGACTGTGTTCCCTGTCTCGTTTTGTACAACAGTATTTGTATGTTACTGTTCCACAGCAGTACACTGGCTCTTCATTCCCCAGACTCGGGCAATAAAATCCTGTGTTCCACTTTCCAAAGCTATCAGTGTATCCAGGACAGTATTCCAAACCAAGAACTGGAATATAAATGCCTACCAGCTGTAATGTATCTTAAGTATTACTATTGGAAATTTTAAAAATAGGAAAATCATAACACCATTTACAGTCACCATACACACTGCCCTACATATTTTAGTGTGGTGGTGGGGTTACCACTTGCATACAAATATACACATATACATATACATGAAATTAAAAATTTTACTGAAATGAAAAGTTAAAGCCTGCCAAAAAAATTCTTGTTTTTTTTTAACAAAGCACAGAGAGATTTCCTGCCTCCATTTTAAAGAAGCACATACTTGAAAAGCTATGTATTAATGAATTTTAAATTTAGATTAACAATTATAATGAACAGACCAAAAACTGGAGTTTTTTTGTCAATTGTGTATAATGTTAAAATAATAACACACAACATTAAAATACATATGCAAAAACATTTTAATTAAGATCAACATATGAACACTAAAATAAGTTTCATTATTGTAATGTCATCTTGAGTATATTGCAAGACAACTGTGCCTTATTTAAAACTGAAAATTGAGCCATAACAGAACATGTACATAAAACACAGTGTACAGTATTGTGGGAGAAAAACTGTAATTTTGGCTCAATAAAGTTATTACAGACAATATAATATTCATGAATCCTTGAAAATGATCAAATACAATGTTGTGTTACCAGTTAGAAATGATGGTCTGGCAGATATTTATGCACTGATTGTGTCTTGCAATGCACTTATGCAGATGGCAATGCAACATAGAAATACATTAAATTTCTAGTGGTCATATGCTGACTTTAATTAAAATGTTTTTAACTGTGTACCTCTTATAATGCTGTGCATCAGTTTAAATTTTATAATTATTTTTTACTATTTTACAAACTGATAAATACAGGTAAGCACAAAATAAACCTTATACTTAGCATACAAACATTATGTAACATACACATTCAAAAATTAGCTGGATTTTTGAATTAGCCCACCTGTCACATCTTTTTCAGGATTTGTTAATAGTTATCTCTCACCTTTAATTCTATACTACCTATAACCAATAGAAAGGCAAGGTTTTCATCTATCAAATGATGCATTAAATTGTTATTTTCTGAACAGAGAATTGTCACCTCAATCAGTACAAGTTTCATTCCCCTGTGAAAGATAACAATTAGCATGGATGAATTTGTAATGGATTTTGTAGCATAGTTAGAAAGCCAGAAAAACTGTGATACTTAGAGAAAAATGTCTGTTTTTTTGTATGCTATTATTGTATATTCTTTGATGTATTATTTAGTGAAGTAAAAATGTAGTACATTACAAACATTATAAAAAATAGGGTTTACAAGAAACAGTATTAATTAATACATTCTATACTACAAAAATGAAATCCCATCAATAGACATCTAGCAAAAAAAGAAGACAAACAAATAACAAAGACATAGGAAGGAATAAAGGGATATAAAAAAAGAGGAACATAACCTAACCCACTAAACCTCAACAGAAAAGGAACAAAGTAAAAGGGATAAACTACAGTAGAACAGGGTAAACAGAAGAGGAAGAACATCTACAGAAGTGCTACTGAAACACAAAGTACTGCCTCAGGGAAAAGGCAGTTAGAAAAGGTAATACAAGTGAGTGGAGAAAAAAAAATGCAAAACTGGGGAACCAGAGAGTGAAATAGAATATAAAGGGCCAAATCCTTGAGCTGGTTAAACATATATCAATAGTAGGGAATTGAGACAGGAAAAGCAAGAGTCTATAAATCAGGACCACATTAATTATGAATGTGAGGTGTGCATTTGGGCAAAGAAAAAAGATAGGGTATATCTCCATGGATCAGGGAGTAACAAAACAATATATATATATATATATATATATATATATAAAAAACACATTGAAATAGACAAGAAAAATAACCTACCTAATAATCAAATACAGAAATACAATGAAAGGTTAAGGCTCTTTTGTGAGTCGAAGATATCATTTCAGACTGAGAGGAAAGAAATTTGCCAGATGTAGTTCGAGGCCCAATAAGCATGTTGTAATCCACAACACATTGTGCCTTACAGCTAACAAGCCTCCAAAAGTTGATGTAGAAATATAGCTCAAGTGTGAACACCACCACTCATTCAGGAAGTATAAATCACAATCACTTAAGAATTTATGAAAATTAAATAAAGCTTTGAAACAAAAGCCAAGGAAAACAAGTATCAAAGTTTTGTTAATGAATGCAAATCTCAATAAATTAAACTCCTGTGAAAAATTTAAAAAGGACTGATTAGTTGGTTGTTTGGTGTTTATTGGCATAATGCAACTAGGCTATCTGCACCGAACAATTGATAAAAAATAAAAAGTTGATGTAAAATTATTAAAATTTGTGAAATCATGTGAAAGCAAAACAATTTCCAATTTTTGCATTAAAAACTTAGAGTTAAAAAGGTCAATGGCCTTTAAAACTTTAAAAATACAACTGAGGTAGACAGAGTCATCATCATTAATGACACTGTCTAGCATCAGGGATAAACCTGTGGACAATACATGTCTAAAATGGTGCCATAAATCATAGTTGTAATGACAGCATGACAGTAAAATGTGGATTATTGTGACTGTCACACAGACCATACCCTGGTCCCAGATAAAATAAAATGATGGGTGAATAAACTGTGACGAATGCATTCTGATCCCTACAGAAGCAAGACAGCCAAAAGCCCAACAGAAGGATTTATCTAGAAAACTTTATTACCATGTTGCTTACTCCAAGTCAACTGCTAACTGGCATGGAACCGAGACTTGAATACAGGGCCATAGTTCACGTATGCAACAGGCACAGGAGTGATAGTGCCAGAGCAGACAGACTTAGCTGTGGTGTCAGCGAGCTCATTCCTGCAAATATCAACGTGGCCTGGTATCCAGAAGAACTAGATAGAAGTAGATGTTAAAGAGAAATGGCCCAGTAGAAGAGCCACAGACCAGTTTTGATCGAATGAGGGTATGATCCACATGGAAGAGACAACACAGAGAATGTTCAGTACCCTTGTACTCTTCACATGTAGCTGCTTAATGTGTGGAATAAATGTCATCTTATGATCAAAGATAAGCCTCAATAACCTTGTCTCAAGGACCACTATTGGCAGAAAATGTGTATGCAAACAGTTTTAGAGCAAGAAAAGGTAAAACCATATGCTGTAGTCTACTTTAGTAAATGATTGAAGGCAGTCTGTAGCTGCAGCTTAATTGACCTCAGAGTCGACTATTGACAACTGTAGGGGGGGGGAGTTGTCCACTGATAGCATTACTCTTTATAATGAAAAGTGTGACACTTAAGACATAGCCTTGAGGAACTCCAAGTTCCCGTGAAAAACAACAGGAACGTGTTGACTCGGCACGGACTTGAAATTGCCTGTACATTAAATTTTTTTTTAATGAAAACAGGCAAATGGCCACACAACCATAACTCCATGTAGTATCATAAGCTTTCTCAAGGTTAAAAAATACAGAAACAAGATGTTGTCACTTGAAAAATACTTCCCTGATTGATGTTTCAAGTCAAATAAGGTGGTCCACAGTGAAGAGCTGTTGTCAGAACCCATACTGGCTGGGTGAGAGGAGGTTGTTTGATTAGAGGAACCAAACAAGAAGAGCATTAACCATTCTCTTTAATATCATACAGAGACAGCTCATCAAGGCAATCAAACAGTAGTTGGAAGGAATCTTGGGATCCTTTCTAGGCTCAGAAAAAGGGAAAACAATAACATGGCAACAAGCATCAGAAAAAACATTTTTCTGCCAGATCCAGTTAAAAACAGCCACAAGAATAGGAAGTGAGACAAGAGAGAAATGGTGCAGCATCTAGTAGTAGATATTATCAGGTCCAACCAATGTGCTGCCAGACCAGTGAAGAGCAAACTTGGAGTTCCACCAGTGTAAAAGAGCAATTATACTCATAGAAACAATCAGCCTGAAAGGAAAAAGAGATGATTGCTCTGTCAAAATCTTGATGGCTAAGAAGATTGACGATGAGGCAGAAGTGCTAGAAGCACAAGAAAAGCTTTCATTGAGAGTATTGGCAATGCTCCAGGCATCAACAACTTCCTTGCCATCAGAGAGCAAGACTGAAAAGGGGACAGAAGTATACTGCTCACTGACCTCCCAAATCTTGTCCCATATGACTTTGGAACTGGTGATAGATGAGATACTAGTTGTGAACTTAATCCATGATTCCTTCTTGCTTTGACTTCTTACCTGCCAAAGATGAGCACAGGCCCCTGGAAAGTGATGCAGTTTAAAAGTGTGGGATATCTACGAAAGGTGTCCCAGGCCGGATTCCACCATGGAAAACATGTCGATGTTTTAGGAACAGACTGAGTAGCTGCTGCCACACAATTGTCTATCAATGGTTTACAGACAATGCATGATCAAGTTCTGAGAGAGCAGTGTAAGAGGGCCAGTTAGCCTGGTCCAGCTTTCACAAACAGTGATGGCATGACCCAAGGAAACTTGGATGGCTATAATCTCCAAAGGTGTATTAAATGGCAAAGAAAGGGTGGGCACATGCTGATCAACCAGCAGTGCCACCTCTCCATCACACAACCTATCATTTCGGTACAAAGAAAACTGCTGAAAGGTGACTGTATCACCAGGTTTCAGAAATGTTTTCTGTAAGGAAAGGCACATAGGATGGTAAGAATCAATCAGCACTCTGATGTTATCCAAATTAGAGGAGTGACAGTTTTTCTGTATTAAAGTAGCCATTTTTTTACTTTTGTGAAGGAGGATGTTTCTCATTTCAACCATATCATTTATCTTCATCAAAAGGTCTGTTGACTTCTATGAATCCTGCCCTGGGTTAAGTGGTTAGGTCTGTGTCAGTAGATGAAGATTTCAGTGATTGAAGACGTGAGCGAATAGTCATTCTGCATCTCAGGGCCAAAGAAGAAGATAGACCCGAAGAAACTTCAGAAGCCAGAAACAAAGGAAGTGGATCTGGGGAGCCATGAGAAGGAACAGTAAAGACAGAGATAGGTGTGGACATCGACTTGTCAATTTTCTTAACCAAAGAGGGCAAAAGTTTCTACAAGTTGTTGGAAAACCACTCTGAAAGATCTGTCTGCACTCCCATTGTAACAGTGGAACAGAGTGCAGCAGCATATATCAGAGATGGAGTGATGGAGAGCAACTTTCAAGTCTTAAGATAACAAATGTTGTGAACTGTTTTCAAACACTGTACCTCTTTTTTTCTCCACCCACCTATGGTAAGAATGAAAGTAAGAGGAGTGAGAGCCACTGCAGTTAGCACAATAAGGGTCTATTTTGCACTCATAGGCATCATGGTCCTTGCCACTTGACACTGGAAACACCTGAGAGGGTTTGGAGTATATGGCCACATCTTGTAATTTAAATAACCCACCTTGATAGTGGCAGGCAGATGTGGTAATATAGACATCAAAATTAGAACGGTGGTCAGCATCATAATTCCATCTTTGCAAGTGGAGATATGCCTCACTGCAGAAGCTCCTTGGATGGAGAAACCAGCAAGGATCTCCAACACTGGGATTTTCTTCAAATACCTCTCAAAAATAACTCCTTATGACGAATTCAAAGTAGCATGGAGAGTAACTCCAATTGGTATATCCCTAATGACCTTTTAATGCAAGAGGAATTCACTCTGTTTCGGGGTGGACGTTTCCACCAAGATGTCCTCAGAATATAGCTTTCTAACTAACTTAGGAGAGCCAGCAAGCCCCTCTAGTTCCTTCTGAATAAAAAAGGGAGACTCTTGCCCTAAAGATTTGTCTGATAAAGAAGGTAATATCAACAAATGAGGTAGGTTTTGAAGTTGAAGATTGCTGTTCAGAATCTTCAAGACATTGTTATTTACTTATGGTCTGTTTTTTAACTTTTTATTTTGAGTTAAGGGATCCTTAATAATAAAAAAAAGAATATTCCAGTGCCCACTGACCCCAACCACCATGGAGCCCTAAGAAGGAATGCACCACAATGTCAAACAAGGCCACTACAGCAATGCTAAGGTTTTATGAGCACTATACTCAAACACCAGCATCAGACACAATGTCCATAACACCTGTTGAGAACATCCAACACTGGTACTTGGTTGATCCTGGCCCAAGTGGACAAGCCGACTGACCCTGGGAAGCCACCCCAAGGCTGCACATTACAGGAATTCAAGGCCCAAGTGGTGTGTTACAGTTGGATGAAACCCTCAACCACCAGTATCCTATCCTTCCCTTCATGGGTCACTACTCACAGCAAACATGTGGGGGATGTTGAGATCCCAGAGGAGGTAAACTGAAAGCACAGAATTTTCTTTGGGAAGTTCCCTCACCACGTAAAGGAATCCACACCGAGAAGCAAACAAGTCTGATAAACATAATGCTGTGGAGAAGAATAGAGATCCATAAATGCAAGTGCACAGAGGAAGTTATTGCACATAGAGGTGTGTGATCCTCCTACTAGTGGAAGGATTTTGTTGCATGATGACATCATCGTGCAGTAGTGAGATTCCCAAGGCTAGTATCATGCAAATGTTTCTGGCAGGTGCACAAGGAAACTACCTATACCACGTGTGGAGATGAGGTATTGTCTTAGAAAAGCGGTGTTTAATATATCTACAAATTTACAGCTATGTAAAGCTATATAAATCTGTATGTAATGGAAAGAAATAGTTATTACCTCCATTTGTTGTTGATATCCTAATAAATAATTTCCAAACATTAACAAGTACGCTAACCAGTTTTTTTAAATTACTGAATAAATGGTACTATTTGCTGATACACATATATCAATCAGCTGCTGAAAAACCATTTAGTAAGCACAGGATTTTTGTTTTGTATCCTTGCAAAACTATTCTCATTGATATAATGCATTAGGCTTATCACTTATCATTTACTGAAGGCATACTATATTGTTCACTTTCACATATTTCTCACTCACATACCCTTATTTAGATTTATAGTTAAAGATATAGATTTGAGGAATGAATAGTAGCTACTCTTCATTTCTGGGAAGAAATGAGTTTCCTCTTTCCTCAGAAATGCTCCTGATTTCTGAAAACAGGCACTCGCTATATACATTGTTGGTTGGGTTACTAGAAATATTCCTACTAAATCAAATATTTATAGAAATGTGTCTTTCTTCAGTTTATACCACTAAAATGTATTAAACTGTTGATATAACTGTTCTCATGATAAGAATCAGTTAACTTTACTGGTAACAAAAACACCTTTGCCATGTTCTGTTTGGCCAGTATTTGCATGCACGTTCACAACAATCCCAAAATAAGTCACGTTTTATTTTAAATATTTTAATAAGTGGATGTGCTAATGGTGAGAAATCACCTGTTAACCTTCCACTGTCTCTTTGTTTTTCATGTAATTTAGTTTACCTTATATTTTGCCATAATACTTAAACTTCTTCACCCACTTGCTTCTAACAATATTGTAATTTTTAAGGCATTTCACCATAATGACTAAAACTTAAAATGCAATGTAAATTACTATATACAATTCATTATATATTCAGTACTACAATAAATTTTGCAAAAGATAAATAGTGTGTATATTACCACTCCAACATACATTTGGCTCTTCTTTTAACCAAGCATTTTTCCATTCTGGCCACGTTATTGTTTTGACTATTGTTACAAAAAAAATAATCAAGCCCCAACACCTGTTATGAGATCCATAACCAAGTTCAACATGCCAGAAAGGTAAATATCTATGTACTCTTTAATTGTACATTTTGTGGTCAACTAATGTTTCTTATAACAATTTTTCTACCATTTTTTACCAAAATACACCCACAATTCAAACTGTTAACAAAATAACAACAATCATGAAAATCAACGCACCTTCATGGTCTTTGTCTGACAGAAGTCGTACTTCCATTACTTGAAAAAATATCCACACTTAGCAAATATGCATTTCTTGTTCACTCTTCTCTCACAAAAACAAATGAAAAACTGAAATATACAACAAAACATCTCACAATTTTAACCATTTTTATTCTAAACCTCTAATTCCAATAAAGCATTGTTTTTCACATTTCTAACTGTTATTTTATCTCACTATCATTTAGCTAACTATGTATTCCAAGGAATAGTATAACATATCATGATTAAAGATTCTAATATTTCAATTTCTACAAAGTTTAAAGAAAAAATCTATTTCACTTTAATGCATATTGATTTTAAATCTGTAACATTCAATCAAAAATAAGATTTAAAACTAATCAGTAATGTTGAGAAAACCCACTTGTAGAGAAATATATATGTAAGAACGGCTCGTTTGGGTTGAGAAAATTTTTTACATAAAAATTTTTTTCAACCCAAATGAGCCATTTTTACATATAAGATTTAAAACTGTTTAAATTTTCAATAACAAAAATATTAAAAATAAGCAAAAAAATGTTTTTTGAATAATTCATATTCAACTGAAGAAAAACACAAGATTCCAATTAAATATACATAAAAATGTGTGCTCTAAAAAATTACTTTGAAAAGGTT
Organism: Tachypleus tridentatus; assembly: GCF_004210375.1. NCBI lineage: Eukaryota > Metazoa > Arthropoda > Merostomata > Xiphosura > Limulidae > Tachypleus > Tachypleus tridentatus. The sequence goes on along the minus strand of NC_134829.1, from coordinate 13,786,852 downwards.
TTTCCATGTTTGGTCTACTTGTAGGAATAATATCAATCTTCTGAATAAATTATAAAAATTACTAAAATGATATTTGATTTAAACAACTGAATCAACTCATGAAACTTGTACATATTTGTTTTACTACATTACATATGAACGTGTCTCAAATTTTTTGACTAAAGAAGTTAGTAATCATGGCCTTAAAATATCAGAAAGAATACACACAAGCATCATAAAACAAGCACAGAATTCATTTTTAAGTAGACATATTTCCTTTCTAGAAATATTACATTGTGAAATGGTTTCCCTACACTGATGACACTGAGTTAGCAATTTATACAAGGTTCAGGAGGATACTCATATGTAGATGTGAGTTAATACATACATTATTATAAGAATATAATAATAAAGCATTAAAGTTTGATGATTATACCAGAGGAAGTAAAGTACTTGTGAAACTGCAATATTTTAGAAGAAACAGTAGTACATAAAAGTAAACATTTTGTAACTGAAAATATATTAAGTATCAAAATATTCAGAATGGTATAAAAAACCCTCTTTCAAAATATCAATTCCAAGTAAGTAGTTAGTCTGCAAGATCTTATTTACACATGTAAAAGTAATACCTCACATTTTACCTGTAAGGCAACACTTAGCCTTCATTTCTTAAAAAATAACTCCCTCTCAGCAAAAATAAATTATTAGTTTTCAAGAGTTTTAGAAATATAATCATTAAATCTTTATACAAAACTCTCAGTATACATATAGTATACATAAATATACATATAGTATAAAAGATTATATACAATGCATTTTTCTGAGTAAAAAACATAATTTACCTTTTCTAACCATGTGCTAAAATTACTTTTACTTTCATAAATAAATGTTAATCATAAACATCTAATCTAATCTAAGCGTTATGATAATTCTACTCTCTCATTCAGTATATTCAAGTTAACTTGTATTCTAATCGCACAAAACATTGACATGAAACTGCCAATGTTTTACACAAGAGCACTAATACAATAGGCTTAATTTTGGTATTCACTGGAAAAAGCCAAACTTTACTGACTTTAGAAAGCAAGTGCAGCATTACTTACCAATTAAAAACTATTGCTATATTCTGCAGTCAGCAACAAAATCATTCTTCGTACTCTCTTTATTTAAGAATGAATTTGTGTAGCAAGATTTTATTAAAATATAAAGCTAAAACACGAGCAAAATAATTTACGTGCAAATACTGTCCAACATTCAACATTTCCTCACTTTCAAGTTGTCTTTATAGCGCCATCTGATGATTACCAACAGAATCTAAATAATAATTTTGTATCGTCGATACCATAGACTAAAAGTTGACATTTAACTCAAACATTATAAATTTTACATGAAATACAATAAGAATAGATAAGATTTTAATAAATAATTGAACATTCTGTCTTACATACACGAAGAACCTAAACGGAATCATCATCTATCCTCAATATAGAGTGAAAATAAAGCATCACCTGTTACACAATTCATAAAAATAAAAATATATATATTGTATACATACGCTAAACATTTCTTTTCTTTTTCAGATGCGGTGAAATCTAAAAAATAATCTGCAACCAAAGATCTAATGCATTGTTTTACTGGCCGTACCCTCTGCTGTGGACTGCAGTTTCTCTATTCAAGACTTATCAATAAAGCTTGGGTCAGCAAAATTATATTAGACTTCTTATAATGATGAAGCATATATAATCTAATTAAAAACACCTTAGATTTGAGAAAAAGGTGCGGCCAGAAAAAGGATTGGACGTGCGACTTAAAGAAATTAAATTTGGTGGTCAAACTAGTCGTTTCACTTATCATATTAATAATAATTTTACAACAAATATTCATTCATTAGTTAGTTAGGCTGCGTATTTTGTTTTACACACTATCATGCCCCAAATTGAACAAAAATGTGGCCTGAATAGTTAATGATTGAATATTTGCTGAATAATTATCATCAATGCTATAAGTTTCGCTACCGCATTGGCCGCCAATTTTGATTTTATTCCTTTAAACTGTACGCTCATTTTTTTTCGGACAAACATAAGGTGTTTTTTGAGTAGATATCATAGCTTTTTTGTTAATACACCCCAACAAACTACAGGAAATAAGAAAGTGACACTCGATAGTAACCAACTTTAGGATGGCAACCCTATCATTCGCAACACACCGATACTTTACAGAACCAACCAAATTCTTTAAAATATATTGTGTTCGTTTCTACTCTCTAAAACTGTTAATAACTTTCTTTATAGTAACGCAATGGAAACTAGATTAATAGATTATTGTCATCATCTGAACGAAATCATTACAACCGTATCAATCATCTACATTTACTCTAATTGCTTATGTTAATATTACGTGACGCTAAAACGCTCTTTAATCAGAATAATTTAATAAAAGTTAGAAAATTTTAGTTGGCAAAAACTAATCAATAATAACTGTCCCCAGTATGATTCTTTTCAGAACATGACCTAGCAACTTATAATATAGCTTGTTTAACCTAACCAATACTTATGTAACTGCACGTGCTTTCACCCTATAGTTTTGCTGCTTTAAATCAGCCATCTTTAATCTGAATGGGGCCCGACATGGCCAAGCGTGTTAAGGCGTGCGACTCGTAATCTGAGAGTCGCGGGTTCGCATCCCCGTCGCGCCAAACATGCTCGCCCTCCCAGCCGTGGGGGTGTATAATGTGACGGTCAATCCCACTATTCATTGGTAAAAGAGTAGCCCAAGAGTTGGCGGTGGGTGGTGATGACTAGCTGCCTTCCCTCTAGTCTTACACTGCTAAATTAGGGACGGCTAGCACAGATAGCCCTCGAGTAGCTTTGTGCGAAGTTCAAAAAACAAACAAACAATCTGAATGACAAAAAACGGTCCACCTTTACTCTTAAATGAAGCTGTAGTAAAAATTTTAGGCTTATATCTCATATGATTTTTTGCGCAAGAGTGCATAAATATTCTGCCCCCCAGGGGCTCAGCGGATTGTCTGCGGACTTACAACGCTAAAAAACCGAGTTTCGATACCCGTGGTGGGCAGAGCACAGGTAGCCCATTGAGTAGCTTTGTGCTTAATTCAGAAAACAACAACAGCATAAATATTCTAGTCACAATTGAGCAGATTTCGCCGAATAATTATAACCATGTGGCTTATATTTAGACTGTGACACAAAACTGTTTTAAATAATGGTGCAAATATATAGACTTATTTAAGACCGGATTCTTCAGATAGCTTCTACAGTTTTAACATTCAGACCTTGCACTTCCAGTCTCATACAAAATGACAGCAAAAAAAAAAAAAAAAATTCAAATTTAATCGTATGTAAAATATTCGGAAACATTATCGAAGAGTATAATTACAGATTTATGTTGCAGTGTGTAACAAATGTGAGAAAATACTCTGAAATGATCTTATTTTCTAGAATCATTATATATATATAGTTGAGAAAAAGGTTTTGTGCAGGGTTCAACTTCTAGCTGTTTAAAAAAAAAACAATCAAACGTTACAGTGCTTGGATTTTCCAGATTTTTTTTAATAAAATTGAGAAAAATATTATATCAAAGTGTCTTTTTTTCTTAGAGTACAGCCACATGGGGCTATCTGTTGAGTCCACCGAGGAGAATCGAGCCCCTGATTTTATCGTTGTAAATCCGTAAACTTACCGCTGTACCAGCTGAAGACTGATATCAGACTACAACATCTCATTGTTGTAAAAAAGAAACGTTGCAGTGAATTCATTCTGTAAAATCGTTGTATAAAGTTGAGAAAAATATTATATATCAAAGTCCTAGATCTTGCTGTTCCGCGAAAAAAGAAACTTCATATTGACCTAATTCTTATATTATTTGTACATATTGCATCATTTTTGACAAATTTCCATTTTCTGCGCACTCCTCGCACATTAACCTGACAAGTCTAAGTGCAGCTTTAGAAGGGAGTGGTTGACGCCACAGTTTATTTTACACTATTAGCACTTTAAAATTGACAGTTGACAGGTCCTAACGGTTATTACTCATTCTCCACTGTTTTATATGATAAATTCGATAATACGATAGTTTAATTACTGGTCTTATATACATTTTACTTCATATGTGCAAAAGTAGTAATAAATTTTAATTTTAATACGCTGAAAATTATTAATTTAGCTATTATAACGAAAAACCAGAATTACAATAGCGTACTATGGCATATAGCACAGACTATAACTATATACATACCAAATAGAACTTTGATGTTTTTAAAATAACTTTGATCAAATCACGACAGCAAATTATATAGCTGTTTTGAATATTTCAATGATAAAACAGTAGAACAATCGGTGAAAAACCATACTAAAGAATTCATTGATTGTTTGTTATTTTTTGAATTTCGCGCAAAGCTACACGAGAGTTGTCTGCGCTAGCCGTCCCTAATTTTGAAGTGTAAGACTAGAGGGAAGGCAGCTAGTCATCACCACCCACCGCCAACTTTTGGGCTACACTTTTACAAACAGTGAGATTTACCGCAACATTATAACACTCCTACGGCTGAAAGGGCGCAACATTATAACGCTCCCACGGCTGAAAGGGCGAGCATGTTTGGTGTGACGGGGAATCAAACCCGCGACCCTCGGATTACGAGTTGAGTGCCTTAACCACCTGGCCATGCCGGGTCCTGTATCAAAAGAAAAAAGAGGTTGGATATAGTGTAAACAAAGTGTAGTGTGATATGTCTCCAATCACAAAGTCGAATTATTTACCTTGCGTATTTGCATAACCCGTTTTCTTTGCCCCCGAACATGAGCATGTGACACCAAAGAAAATAATATGTAATTAGAACGAAAGCAGTTCAGCCATGTTTCATAGACAAACCTGTATTTTCCATTCCATATGCGCACTACAACATGTATATATCTGAAAAACATTTAAATGCTTGGCAAAAATGAAAAGTTCATTTATCTAAACTAAATAATAACAAACAAACAAACAACATTACGCTTAAAATGTTTGCGTACAACAGCCCTTTAACATCGAAATACAACATAGATATAAATCCTTCAACAACGAAGTATATAAAGATATAACATAAAAATAAATCCTTTAACAAAGGAGTGCATAAAAATATAACACAAAATAAATCCTTTAACATAGAAGTGCATAAAAATATAAAACAAAAATAAATCATTTAACAAAGAAGTGTATAAAAATATGAAACAAAAATAAATCCTTTAACAAAGAAGTGTATAAAAATATATAACAAAAATAAATCCTTTAACAAAGAAGTGTATAAAAATATAAAACAAAAATAAATCATTTAACGAAGTGTATAAAAATATATAACAAAAATAAATCCTTTAACAAAGAAGTGTATAAAAATATATAACAAAAATAAATCCTTTAACAAAGAAGTGTATAAAAACATAAAACAAAAATAAATCATTTAACGAAGTGTATAAAAATATATAACAAAAATAAATCCTTTAACAAAGAAGTGTATAAAAATATATAACAAAAATAAATCCTTTAACAAAGAAGTGTATAAAAATATAAAAAAATAAATCCTTTAACAAAGAAGTGTATAAAAATATATAACAAAAATAAATCCTTTAACAAAGAAGTGTATAAAAATATAAAACAAAAATAAATCCTTTAACAAAGAAGTGTATAAAAATATATAACAAAAATAAATCCTTTAACAAAGAAGTGTATAAAAATATAAAACAAAAATAAATCCTTTAACAAAGAAGTGTATAAATATCCAACACAGAAATGAAACTGTGGGTTTCTTCCTCTCCTACAATCACATTGAAGTGGTCTATTCATATCTTGTTTCAACAAACATTGTCTCTGTTGTAAATAACTCTAAGAACTATATGCTGTTGCAAAATATCATTTAAGAAACTCTAAATGAATCTATCTTTAGGACTATCCAAGTATCCTGAGCCACATGAACATTGTGCGAGAGATTAAAGCTGAAAATATTGTTAATAATCAACAATGGTATTCAACTGATAAATTAATGTGTTATTTCTTATACGTTTGTTTTATGATATTACATACTCCCAGTTAGACTGGTACATTAAATTATCTATTTTAATTACTAAATTAATTTTAATTCTTCTCTTTGTAGGAATTTATTTTGATCATGAGTTAATAACAGTTATCTAAGAAGGTATCCTCCTGATCTGAAACTGCTATGGCTGAATATGCGTTTCTATGTAGATGCCACAGATCATCCATGAAACCAAGCAAGTTCTCATGGGTTCCTCATTTTAACACTAACCTAATAAACAACCCTATTCTCTACAGGGTCCATATATTAGTGAAACTCAGCTACATTTGTTCCTCAGTTACTAAGTTATTTCTTATCATTATGTTTAATTGCATGAAGCAATCAGTCATTCAATATAAGTAACAAGTATGCATGGCACCATCTGTTTATGAGTCCATCCATTATAAATAGTTACCTGATTGAAACACTTAAGACAGCAGCCCAGATTATCCTCATCCCCTTCTGAGCTTTAGTGATGTCATCTACTTCATTTTTAAATACTGACTTGTGGCTGTATAACCAGATTAACATCAGTGGCATTTCAACTAACATGTGACAAGTCTTGTCTTGTCTATAGTTTGTCATAACCAATTGTGGGCCTGAACTCTAATGATAAGTGCATATTCTGGGGGCTCGATAGAGACTTCCATATTTTGTCCATGGATATCCAAACTACCAGTAACCATAGTAACACTTAGATGTCTATGTTTTCTGCCTAATAAAGTTCAGTTTCAGGGTCAGAAATGGTTCAGAAGCATAGACATTTCCGGCCCTCGATATTCATCTACAAACCTGTAACCAGATCCAGAATGTAATCTTATCGTCTTTCCATGAGCAATAAAACACCAAAGTTCAGGAGCAAACTTCTCTTAAAATATACTACATTCTCAGATTGAAGTCTTCTTTTAACAACTGTCTCCTCATCTTTACTGAGTTCAAACTTAGGTTCTATTCTAATACAAAGGAGTACAGAAAAGTATTTTATATTTATAGCACATCTATTAAGGTTATTTATCACTGCTCATAGCTTTGAACTATTAATTATAGGGAAGATAACCAGTCAGCAGTAAGGGATCGACTGTTTTTTCTAATGCGCTCATTAACTTAACGTAGGAGGAATATTTTATAGTATCACACAGATTCTAACCCCACTAGCCAACTCCAAAATCAAGAACTCCACCACATAGTTAACTGTGCCCTACATAGAAAAGCACACAAGTAAAAAATATAGAAAAATGTAAAAAACTGTTGATAATGAACCTATATTTCAACCTTACTACCTCATTCTGTGGTGTTTTCAGACACAATTATCTGAAATTACTATAGTAACCATTTTAGTTACAAATTTAGCAGAAAATTTATTATAGAGTTTGACTTTAGAGCTTTTAACTCTTACTGGATTGCATAAAGAGAATGGATAACATTTTTGCCTGAAAATGGTCAGAATTATAGACTTCCACTTAGAGAAATTAATACATTTGTCTGTTATAACTCACTGTATCTACAAAAGGCACCTAAAATGAAACTGTTGAATTTAATAGCAGCATTGAAACGTATTAAATTGTATCTTCATATGGTGCATTTAAGGATTTAAACATTTTATTTCTCACAATAGTCAGTACACTTTTAGATAAAATGTTTTTTATCTGATGTTTGTTATATTATTGTCAAGTGATAATTGACACATCGTTGTAAGAATTTAACTCTTGTAGAACTAAGAATTTGAAGATTACCATATGAACAGAGCAAATGTGTTAAAGCTCGATGAACTACTACAAAGAACAAGCCATTTGATTTTGTTAAGATTTAACTGCTATGTGTTAAAGTTCCAAGAATTACTGCGAAGAACATCCACTTGATACAGTTAGGTTTAATTGTTACACGTATTAATGTTCCAGTCATAAGTATAGAGAACAAGCCGTTTAAGTTAATTAAGGTTTCCTCAATTTTCAGTACAAATTCAACAAACTTTTGGAACAAACTGTTAGAGCGTCGTGCATTATGCTCAACAAACGTTTATTTTTGGGGTTATTTCTCCTAAAACCACACTTAATCACAGTTAACATTGCCAAAATTAACAAATCAAAATATTAATAATATCACTCGACCAGCGCTGGATGAAAGATTCGGGTACAAATTAGCATATCGAGGTAAAAGCAGATCCTGTTCTTCTAGTAATCCATCTGGCAATCTTAACTCACTGAGTGTTGTCCGTATTAACAAATAAACATATACACCAGGGGTGTGCAACAGGCGGCCCGCGGGCCACAACCCGGCCCGCCAAGCCATTTAGTGTGGCCCTAGTTGTTGTAATCTAACCATGTGGCATGATCTGTAATCCAACGCAAATAGAATATTTTTAAAAGCATCGATCCTACAGGATTCCCAGGCTTCGACTCGACAAACTTCTAAAATTATCTTTGCTAGAGAGGAGCAGGCCGAATTCGATTGGTCGGCCTCCTTAGGGCATGAATAGGTGACGTGCACTAGCACTATTGTCTACGACTCAACGTCATGTCCTGAACCTCGCCTCGCCTTCGCCCGCTGGCGACAATTTTCCCTTACCTCTGCTGTCCGTCATTCATTATTGGTGAAAATTTTATTACCTTTTACAGTTACTACAAGAGATTGAAGGTAAATTGATTATTATTTAGCATATTGTTGTGACTTTACTGAATTTATTAAAATTTTTGCTTTCAGATGCATCTGATTCTATGTACAGTGTGACCTCGTTATTCGCGGGGGTTACGTTCTTTACCCTCCCGCGAATAGCGAAAAACCGCGAATATTGGACGCAGTTTTAAAACGTATATGTATGCGATTATATACTATATGAAATGCTTCCCAAACACTAATGATACTTATACTCATTGATGCAGTAATAATGTAGCAATATTGCATACTGTTATGTATTTCACTAAATTGTACCGTGCGTTACCGGTCTGTGCTTTGCCGTTTGCGTTGTTGGGGAAGCTGAGGCAGTCAGCCAATAGCAGTCCAATCTTGTTTGGTGAAGACGACAATTGATAAAAACGGCTTGATTGAGTAAATACAACAGAAATCTCCTCGAAAAGCCCTTTCAGTCTCTGTGACCTACAAAACGCAGTTCGCGCATAACCCGCGAATATGCGGGGCCGCGAATGGCGAACCGCGAATAGGCGAGGTCACACTGTATTTTGCTATTCTCAATTAATTTAAGTACCGAAAGGCTATGATCGGGATGCCAATTTAGAAACATGTGTTTCTGTCCATAAGAGGTTCCATGTGTAAATAAATTCTATGTTTTTTCTACTTTGCTATTTTCGTGAGAATAATTTTTGTTTTGATTTCAGGGCGAGTAAAATGTCAGCAGTTAAGAAACGAAAATTGATGATGAGGGAAGGTTATTCAACAGTGAATGGTGCACAAAATATCTTGTTGTCCCACATAACCAAGGTGTTGTCTGCCTCGTCTGTCAAACTACAATTGCAGTCATGAAAGAGTACAATATTAAGCGACATTACGCAACTAAGCACTCCTCCCAGTTTGATGAAATTGTTGGTCAGGCACGAAAGGACAAAATTGAACATTTAAAACATCCATTGAAAAGCAACAAGGTGTTTTACCACTTTCAAGAAAAATTCAGAACTGGTGACAAAACTGAGTTTTAAGCTTTGTGAATGTATGGCAGAAAAGGAAAGCCTTTCAGTGATGGAGAATTTATTAAAATTGTTTAACAATATTCACAGAATATGCATGTCCAGAGAAAAATATTTGGTGGAGCAAACTAGCCTTTCCGCTTTACTGTCTCACGCAGGACAAAGATCTTTCAGAGGACATCAAAGAAACTTTGAAAGAGAGATTGAATTCGTGTGAAGCTTTCAGTCTGGCTTTGGATGAAAGCACTGATATCAATGACACATCCCAACTTGTCATTTTCATCAGAGCTGTTACTGCAGGCTTTGATGTTTTCGAAGAGTTTTTAGATATGGCAAGCCTTTCCTCCACAACCACAGGACAGGATATTTGTGAACAAGTGCTTAAGGTTGTAGAAAAGTTTGAACTGAATCCTTATAAATTATGTGGTGTTACAACAGATGGTGCTCCTTCCATGACAGGTAGGACAAATGGATTCACCAAGAAATTTCTAACTGCAATTGGAGCACAAGACGTAGTTGTAAGCCATTGCATTATTCACCAAGAGAGCTTGTGCACCAAAGTTCTGGATTTTGCAGAAGTCATGAAAAATGTCGTCCAATGCGTAAATTATATTCGAACACGAGGATTAAATCATCGACAGTTTAAAACTTTTTTAGATGAGCTAGACAGTGAGTATTCAGATGTTTTGTACTTCTCTGCTGTACGTTGGCTTAGTAGAGCTGCTACTTTGAAGAGATTCTGGAATCTGCGAGAGGAGATTAAGTTCTTCATGGAGAGCAAACGTCAGAATGTGGACTTCTTGAGCAATGAGAACTGGCTGAATGACTTAGCATTCCTCACAGACATTACACAGCATCTGTCTGATTTAAACTTAAAACTACAAGGGAAAAGTCAACTTGTGAATAAGTTGTTTGAGCATATTTGTGCTTTTGAGAAGAAATTGGAACTTTTCCAGGTTCAGTTGAGAAGAGCCATATTGACCCATTTTACATGTCTTGCAACCAGGAAACTGGAATTTCCTAATCTGGATTGCACCAAATATGGAACCAGTGTACAAAAGCTGCGTGATGAGTTTGCAAACAGATTTCCAGATTTCAGACAAACTGAAATTAGATTGAAATTGTTCGCTCAAACTTTTGATTTGGCAGTGGAAGACAGTCCTGATGATTGCCAAATGGAACTCATTGAACTGCAGGCTGACATGGACACTAAAAGGAAATTCTCTGAAAACAATTTGCTAGACTTTTACAAACTCTGTGTACGTGAAAAGTTTCCCAATTTGTCCCGTCATGCACAAAGAATTGCCTCCCTTTTTGGTAGCACCTACTGCTGTGAGCAATTTTTCTCCAAAATGAAGCTCATCAAAACCAAATGTAGAAGTCAGCTGACTGATGAACATTTGACCAGTCAGTTAAGAGTGGCAACCACTTCTGTCAAAGCTGATATTGACAAGCTCTGCAAGGACTCTAAATTTCAAGTGTCGCACTAAAATGATCACTCATGCAAAAATATAAAATATTATTGCTTGCATTTTGAGAATTTTTTTTAATTTATTGTGCATGTACACGAATAAGCTTGTTTTTTAAGTGGCCCCGCTTGATTGATGAAGTTGGTTATATGGCCCACCGACGAAAAATGTTGCACACCCCTGATATACACGATCAGTGTCTGATGAAAAAGTCCTGGTACAAATGACCATATTCAGGGTAAATGAATTATTTTATTTCAGTAATACACCTGGCAGTCTTACCCAATTTCACTGACAGCTGTCCATATTAATAAATCAATATATAAACAATACCAAGAGATCAGAGCGAGACGAAATAATCCGGTACTGATTATTATATCGATGACAAAATGGATCCTGTTTTTACAGAAGTACTCTTCGCAAATCTGACCTCATTGAGCATTGTTTATTTTAACAAACTGTGTTGTTTCTATTGTTGTTGCATGGAACACTATATAAATAATTTAGCAGATAGAATAGCAGTGCATGAAATAATTGTTAAATTGTCTTTTCATAAAAACGATAAAATATATATCCATTTAAACGTATTCATTTAACTTTTGTAAATTTCTACATATGCATTTTCTTTGAATGAGCCTTCCTTGTACGTTGAAGTTACGAAGTTCTTACACGTCTTCCTTATACCACCGCGCAACAATTATTTTATAGATCATATACCAACTTGGCCCTACTTGAGTAACGTTTCAAATCCGGGATACCATAAGCTAATGGGTATCCACAAATTGCAGGATTTATATAAGTGTAACGAATTTAATATTATATATTTATTTTAATGTCAATGTTTGCTTTAGTTAAATATATATTTAGAAATGTATGTAACTTATAGCGTTAAATATATCTTGGGAAATTCCCACCTGTTCTCTAAATCTGTAAATGATTTTAAGGGTAAGAATCATCAATGTATTATGTGTATATGTAAAATACAAGAGATTGCCAGTATTATTGCCAACTGAAGTTTCGAGAACCTCGCCCTTAAGCTTATAAATCGCAACACGGAGTTTGTTTGTTTGTTTGTTTGTTTGTTTGTTTGTTTTGGAATTTCGCACAAAGCTACTCGAGGGCTATCTGTGCTAGCCGTCCCTAATTTAGCAGTGTAAGACTAGAGGGAAGGCAGCTAGTCATCACCACCCACCGCAACACGGAGAGAGACAGTTTTATATTGTTGTTTGTTTGCTTCAGTTAGTATACTATAAACCACATTTGCTATAATTATGATAAACGCTTATTAATCTGAAAACTACAAATAACTTACCAGAAACGTTTATAAATTTCGAACATTATAAGCCGTTTAACTTCAGAAAATTAACTTCGGACATCAGTATTTCTCCCAGGACGTTAGATATCTTCGTGGGAAAAAAGCCAGCCAAGAATAGAGTTAGCTAATTTATCAATTTGATATTCATTTCCAAACCAGGTAGAAGACTTAACACTGTTTGTAAGTTTCTAAAACGTTTGTATATAAATCATTATTTGTAATAGCCATTACTGTAAATTGTATTGTTGTTGGTATATTATAATATATTTATATTAAGAAAGAAAATTGTGTATATGAATTTTGTTGGCAAATAAACTAAATTTGATACAAGTATACATTCAATTAATCTCTAAATTCAAATTCAAATATCCGGCTATTTGAAATCGTAATATGTAAGGTAATAAATCGTCCGAGATAAATTATAGTACGAGTTCTGAATCAGAGAGATAATCCGATCTAAATTGAAATACAAATTTTAATTAATTATATATTTATCAGCCAATAAGATTTTATCATATCTGATTATGAAGGTTTTTTTGAATCACCCTCTCTCGAACAACAAGAAATATATAATAAAAGTGAGTTGCTTGAAACTGCCAAAATTTTTGAATTATAAGTTAAGAAATAAATTGAAATAAAAGAACAAAAAGTATATTACTGAAATCCAGGTTAGAGTAAAATGCACTTCTTGCTGGATGAAATTGCTGCATTTAGACATACATATAAAATAAATCAAAGAGAAGCATTCACAAGATAATTTGCTTTGTTTTGTTTTGAATTTCGCGCAAAGCTATATGAGGATTATCTGCGTTAGCCATACCTAATTTTGCAGTGGAAAACTGGCGGAATGGCAGCTCGTCATTACAAGGTAATATAACAGTTTGAATAATAATGCTGTTTTTGCGAATGTTTAAAGTTTACCAATCTTCTATATTTGCATTATTTTTAAATCATTTAAAGTGACCAGCTAATATTTAGGCTAATTTCATAGTGTTCACATTTTCCCTATTAAATGCTAAAAATGTTTTTTATTTTTATTTTCCCTTTTCTTATTTTCATCTTTCGAAGCTCTACTCAAATAAGTGGTTGAGTCTAACAGTGCAAAATACATATTTTTTCTTTATGTTCATTGGCCTTAAGATTTTGACCAGCAGTGTATATTTGAAAACCACAACGTTTGACGTTATCCAATAATTTACATTGTTCTTGTAAGAATATAGTTTTTTTTCCACGTTTGTACTTTTCCGAAGACTTTCTTTGTACATTTACATATTAGTACTTCTTTTGCTGACGATTTCATTGTTATTTTCTGCACAGTATTTTTGTGTTTCCTGATACTTGTAACTTTCTTTGGAGCATAGTATCAAAGAAGTACGACAAGCACCTGGGAAAATATTTTTTGTTTCTAATGTCTATTTAATCATTATCATGTTCTTATTTAGATCTCTATGCCATTTGAAGTAAATTAAGTTTATTGATGGAAAAAGTAGATAATTTTAAGAACATGAAAACACACACACTCACACACAATTAGTTATTAATGTAAATCTAAATTCTGAAGCACTATGAAACCATTACCAATAATTTAATGGGAAAATTGTATTTTTGGAAAACATAAACATAAATAACAAAAAAAACGTCAAAGTAAATAAAGTAAGTACACAGAAAAGAATATAGACCGATAACACGTAAGGAACACTTGGAATCAACCGATTACAATGCACAATTGCAATAATTACGAGACTAGTCTTTCAGTACAGATAATACACGTATCGCCATCATGTGACATTTATAGTAAATATTTAGATGTTGTTTTTTCTTATTAAGCACAAAGCCACACAAAGGGGTATCTGTGCTCTGTCCACCATGGGTATCGAAACCCAGTTTCTAGCGGCATAAGTCCGCAGACATACTGCTGTGCCAATGAAGGTCAAATATTCAGATATAGAACGAAGACTCAACCATATTTCTCAGCATGATTTGTTTTCAAAGTGCAATGTGTTGCAAATTATTCTTCCACAATATACGAAATGAGAAGTGATGTTTATCTCGAGTACAATATGATGCAAACGATTCTTCCCCCACATACGGAATGACAAGTTATGTTTATCTTCATGTTCGATGTGGTGCGAGTGATAAGTAAATGAAATAGTAGTTCTTCTACGAGTATATTTTTAGCTCAGCTAGAAACCTCACGAGAACCAACAAAGTAACTCTGTCTAAAACTTACAGAACTCTTCTTATCCATAACGTCGTAAGCACAGACCGTAAAACATCACTTGGGAAGCACGTGCAAAAGTAGCGCAATAACACGCCCAGTTGGAAATGTTTGACATTGACTTGATGAAATGAATGTGTGCGTTCTAACATGACAAGGGCAGAGGTTTAAACTAGGAGGGGCTACGTGAGACTTTTCTTGTTCCCTAAATACTCCTATCTCCCTTGTAATTTTAGGGAATGAAGTTATTGGTACTAATCGTTGCTCGAGACAGAACAGCTGTTTTAAGTAACCCCTACACGAGCATTTTAATGTGGGCATAAATAGAAACTCATTATATAATACAAAGATTTGTCCTCGAACACGAATATGTGGTGGGTGGTCTACAGAAGTTGACGACTTTGTATATCACACGAACATTTTAAAAAACGTATGTTTGACAATGTAGAAAAATTTTCTTCGAGTCTATAAGAAAATTAATATTTTATTTACAACTACTAAAGTCTAATAAAATGTTATGATGGTAAGATAAGATTTTCAGAGTTTAAGCTTTTTTATCTATTTATCCGCCTGATATGCTAAGCACGCTGAATTTAACATTACAGGTATCCAATCCAACAAATACGACATGTTAATATAACGAGAACAATTTCCATTGCTCTGATGTTAAACAGACACTGACAATATAAGAACTCGTTTGGTTACTGTGATATCATATAGATTCTAACATAATAAGAACTAGTTTCATTGGAGTGATATCCAACAAATAGTGACATAACGAGAATCAGTTCGGTTATTTTGATATCAAACAAAGACATAATGAGAGCCAGCAGAAACTGATCTAACAAGAACATTCGGTTAGTGCGATATTAAATAGATACTAACATAAAGAGAACCAGTTCGTTTAGTGTGGGATTAAACACGTACTGATATAATGAGAACCATTTCAACTCGTATGATGTCATATAGACATTAATATAACGAGACACCGTTCGATGACTGTGATATGAAACAGATATCAACATAACAAGAAGCAGTTCAGTTGCTACGACATTAAATAGATATTGATTTAACGAGAACAAGTTTGGTTGCTGTGATACCAAATACATACTGAAACAACATGAACCAGTTTTCTTGCAATGATAGTAAGCAGATTTTGTCATAACCACAACCAGTTTATTTATTGTGATTCAAAGAGATATTGATACAACAAGAGTGAGCTCGATTACTGTGATAGGAAAAAGAGAGCGAGCGAAATATAGAAAAGCAGGTCTGTTGGTGTCATATCGAATAGGCACTGACTGACATAACGAAAACCAGCTCAACTGTTATTATATTAAAACAACTTTACAGTAACAAGAACTAATTCGACTGATGTGATATTTTATAGATATCAACATAACGATAATCGTTTCGTAACAGTGATATTACAAAATAATGACATGACAAGAACCTGCTCACTTGATGTGATATTAAACATATGGACAAAACCAGTTTGGTTTTCGTGGTATTAAACAGTTAATTCCATAAAAAGAATTCGTTCTGTTTGTGATGTTAAAAAGTGATAAAATGAAAACCAGTTTGACTGGTGTGATATCAATCACATTACAAAAACCAGTACGACTGGTATTATTTTAAACGGATAATGGCATAACAAGATAGAGTTTAACTGGTGTGATTTTGAAAATATACACTGACATAGGATGAACTAATTTGATATTAAACAAATAATGATACAAGAACCTCTTTGATTGGCGTGATTTTAACTGCATATTTACCTGACAAGGATTTGTTCTAGCAGTATAATATTAAACAAGTAACGATACAACTAACGTAAGTTCGACAAGTGTGATATTAAACAGATATTCACATTACGAGAATCATTTCACTGACTATGGTGATGAATATACTGACATAACTAGAATTACTTTGGTGAGTATGGTGGTTAAAACATACTGAAATAACGCACATTTGTTGGTTGTGTTACTTAATACATACTGACATAATGAGTATTAATTTGGTGACTGTGGTGTTTAAGACATACTGATATAAGGAGTATTAGTTTGGTGACTGTGGTGTTTAAAACATAGTGATATAAGGAGTATTAGTTTGGTGACTGTGGTGTTTAAAACATACTGATATAAGGAGTATTAGTTTGGTAACTGTGGTGTTTAAAACATAGTGACATGAGGAGTATTAGTTTTGTGATTGGGGTGTTTAATACATAGTAACATACGGAGTATTAGTTTGGTGACTGAGGTGTTTAAAACTTAGTAACATAAGGAGTATCAGTTTGGTTACTGATGTATTTAAAACATAGTAACATAAGGAGTATTAGTTTGGTAACTGAGTTGTTTAATACATAGTAATATATGGAGCATTAATTTAGTGACTGTGGTGTTTAATACATAGTAACACAAAGAGTATTAGTTTGGTGACTGAGGTGTTTAATACATAGTAACATAAGGAGTATTAATTTGGTGACTGTGGTGTTTAATACGTACTGACATAAAGAGTATTAGTTTGGGGACTGTGGTGTTTAAAACACACTAATAACGTGAATTTCATTACGTTTGTTTAATACATAGTGAGATCTTACTATAATGGACGTAACGTGTATCTATCTATGTATGTGATCCAAAACTCCTACACTATCATTGAATGGGCTAGTTGTGGTTTTTAGCGGTCTGAGTCCGCAGACATACTTGTGCCACTGTAGAATGGGCTATTGAATGGCAACGCAAACAAAATTCAATAGAAATGTTCACAGTTTGGGTATTCAAGAGTGAAACAATTAGAAAAATAACTGTGGTATGTGCAACAACCATGTATGTGTAACAGAACACGATTTAAATAAAAGTATTCAACTCATAAGAACACAACTTTCACTAGTACGTGAGTGTTTGATTATGTCTTTACTCTGGTGTAATCTTTAAATGCAGTATTTAAAAATAGAGTTCTTAAACAGTTATTTTTATCAATATTTATATAGCAGCTCTTTTGATGTATATATACATTACAGTTTATATCAATAAAATGTATGAAAATTCTGAGTTTTGTACATTGATTCATTTTGAAGCAATGAAATATGAATGATGAAAGATCACAATCATAAATGTTTTCCAAAATAGTACTTTATAGAAAATAAATTCTCTCTTAGAAAATGTTCAATTTTTTCTTTTCTTTTTTTCAGTGAAGTATGAATATTGCGATTATTAATTACTAGTACAAACAACCGTCCGTAGGGCGGCATTTCTGCTAGTAACGAGAATTTGTATGGTGACTGTGATGTTTAATTAATACATAATGAAATAACGGAAATTAGTTTAGCAATATAGTACTTAATACTGTAAAAGATCTACTGTTAAACATTCGTTTTAACATCTGTGCTTGTTCTGTTTGATGCATGTTGCGTATATTCTTGGATGTGTACAGCACGAGTCCAACCTGTTCTCTAAATTTGTAGAAGATTCTTGAAAGTAAGAATCAACAACATATGTTTTATGAAAACACTAGCGTTTCTCCGAATATTGTTGAACTTTCGAAAATCTCGCTTAATGAGTATATAAATGCTAGCCATCGCAAGACGCCGAGAGACAGTAATATAATATTGTTGGTCTCTTACAGTAGGTATATTATAAGCCTCGGATATTGCAGTTGTGATTAACGCTAATTAATCGGAAAACTACAAGTATTTTACCAGAAATGTTTACAGGTTTCGAACGTTACAAACAGTTCAACTTCAGTGGATTAACTTCGGACGTTTGCATTTTCACGAGGGCATTAGATATCCTCGTCGGAGAGAAGCTAGCCAAGAATAGAGACCTAGATAGTTTATTAACTCAGAATCAATTCGCTCATCGTGAACCAGCTCCAGACCAGTTAGAAAACTTAATGTTCTTTGTAACTTTCTAGAACGTTTGTATATAAATCATTATTTGTAATAGCCATTATTGTAAATTGTATTGTTGTTGACATATTTAAATATATTTGTGTTAAGAAAGAAAATTGTCTGTATCAATCTAGCTGGCAAATATAAATTTGATATATATTAACATGTAACTTCTAAATTTAAATTTAAATGTCCGACTATTTGAAATCGTAACACGTAACGTACGTAACATAATAAATCGAGACTCGTCTGAGAGGGCCCGGTATGGCCTAGCGCGTTAAGGCGTGCGCTTCGTAATCTGAGGGTCGCGGGTTCGCACCCGAGTCGCGCCAAACATGCTCGCCCTCCCAGCCGTGGGGGCGTTATAATGTGACGGTCAATCCCACTATTCGTTGGTAAAAGAGTAGCCCAAGAGTTGGCGGTGGGTGGTGATGACTAGGTGCCTTCCCTCTAGTCATACACTGCTAAATTAGGGACGGTGAGCACGTTTGGTGTTACGAGGATTCTAACTCGCAATCCTCAGATTACGATTCGAGTGCTTTAGCCACCTGGCCATGTTATCTTTTAAATATAATCAAATATATAACAAATCCAGACAATAAATGTAGTAAATTTATAGTTTACAATCCCAAGAGTTTCTTGTGCTACTGCAAAGTTATCGAACCGTATTTACTGTTATTCTATCGCACATTACTCATTACGTTGTGTACACTTTCCTATAGTGAGTAATAGGTAACGGTAATATTTTTTATTACATGTGGAAAATGCCTAAAACCGAGATGTTAACAGTTTATAATAGTTCTTGTAGTCCATTTAAACAATGCTTGAAACAGGACATGTTGCTGATTGCACAAAAATGGCTAGTAAAATATCTGAAGACGTGAACAATAGAAAATGACTTTGTATTTTATCTATGGCAAAGTTATCACAACTATCTGCCCTCGTCCCTAATTTTAAACTACTGACCAGAAGAAAGGAAGGCAGTCAACAGCAGCCTACTATCTACTGTAGGGAATTGACTTTTGTTCTTATAACACACACACAACTTACAGTGTAGGTGATATGTTTTGGTGCCACACGGGTTCAAAGCCAGTACGCAACAATTCCGAAATCCAGAACTCCATCACAGGGCTAATCCACGCTCTACTTACGAGAGAAGAGCACATAAGAAAAACTGAGAGATAGATTGTGGTTTAGTGAATATAGTGTCCAGGATGTCAATTAGAGGATTTTGGGAATTCATGTATCTTTGTCGTTAAAACACACTCCGAATTGTAGAGTACCTGTCAGATACCACTACTCTGTAAAATAAGAGTAGCCCAAGATTTCGCGCAAGGATTCACTATCTACTTTCCTTTCGATCTATCACTTCAAAATTATGGAGATTAAGAACAGATAAGCATTGTTTGTTTGATTGATTTTGCGAAAAGCAACTCGAGATCTAACTGTTGCAGCTGTCCTTAATTTTGAAGTGATAGACGAGATGCAAGACAGCTAATAATAATTAATTAACCCACACCAATTCTTCGGTTATTTTCACTAGACCGGGTAGTTGGATTTAACCATCACGACTATAATGCACCTACAGCTAAAAGAGCGGAACCCGATTTTTGTTTCCAGGAGGTAGTAACAGGACGCGAACTACACAACTTTAAATTCAGAGTCTGAAATCAAACCCGATAGCCCTTGTTTAATTTTTTGCGCGACATCTCAATATAAACAAACAAATCAAGTTACAGCGATAAATGCTGAAGTAACTAACAATTACTATGAACAAGAAACAAAAGAAAATAATATGAAGTGATGAAGAAATCTCAAGAAAGAAATATAAAATATAAAATAAAAGGTCATAACGAGGAAAGTAAATAACCATGGAAAAACAACAATAATGGTATTTACAAAAAAAAACAAAAAACTACAGAAACAAACGAAAACTGTAAAAGTAGTCAGAAAGAAGGTTTGGTGTGAACTAACCACAAAGTCACACAATGTGCTATCTGTTCTCTACCCACCACGGGTATCGAAACTCGGATTTTAGCGGTATGAATCCGCAAGCATGCCGCTGTACCACTGCAGGGCCAGAAAAAAGAAGAGTCTATAGAGGAAAGAAGATAGAAGCTAGTGGAACGAGAACATTGAGGAAACGAGGGGAAAAGACAAAAGAAGTTGAGGAGAGAAAAAAAATAGTAAAAAAACAAAAAACATGGAAGTTAAAACAGCAAGGAAAGAGACAGAGAAAATTAGAAAAAATAACATGTAAAGAAGATTGTAAAGGCCAGACGTGGGAGAGAGAGAAAAATGGTGGAAATTAATACAAACAAATTTCAAACGGAGAGAAGTTTAAGAGATCGAGTAATTTACACAAGATCAGGTTTAAAAAAAAGAAAACTTTAAAGAAAATAACATAAAAATAGAACGTGAAGTTTTATATATTTAACCGTATTAATGTTAGTTAATATATCTTAGTTGATCTTTAACTATATCAAAACTATCAGTTGTTTTGTCAGTTTATCTTTAACCATATCAATGTGACATTGTATATTTAACCTTATTACACTATCCGTTTTTTTCTCGGTTTATCTTAAACTGCATAAACACCAAATTTTCTGTTGTAGTCATTTTTTTTTATCTTCATTGTTGAAAAACACCATGATCATTTTATTTTTATCCATATTATTTCTGTGTCAGCTTATCTTCATAGGCTGTTTCTATTTAAACTATTTTTTTCAAATGTATCTGTATTTATTGTTCCTGTATCCACTTAGTCTTTTAACTTTATCTATTCCAAGAACGTAAGAGTGAAAGTAAAGATAAATATATAAAAATATGTCAACCACACTATACCTCCCATATTCAGTGCCTTCGAGTAATTTCGAACAAAATCAAGAATCATCAGGCTGGTTGGGATACGACAGACATAATAATGGTTGAAACACTGTTTACATTATCTCATTCCATGAACAACTGTTATGATGGGAGCGAACTTAGCTGTTACCGTATCAGCTTAGCTTTGACTGTATCCATAATAATAGAGCCGGCCTTTTAGGTAAATGACGTGTGCCTATTCACAGGATGCACACTTCAAGACGCACCCAAATCGACATTACAGTTAGCTTTCTTGTGAGTTTTACAGAGGCAAGGGTGTCGAATAAAATGTTCGACACGGACCACAGCTTTGCCTAAAGCTTGCTCTGCATCTTACATGTTCCTGTGTCAGTCTAGTTTTACATGTTCCTATATTAAACTATTCATTTGTCAGCGTAGTTTTAGGAGCATCGAACCTAGCTGTTACTTTATGTTAAGTACTACTGGCTTACGAAATAATTCACAAAAATGTTAAATACAGGAAACAATGCGATATAATTAATGTTGTTCATTACTATTGTACCTAAACTTTAAAAGTAAATTTTATTTCACAATATAATTAAAGTCATATAAAGTGTGTTGTCTTTAAGAACATTATGTTTTACGCTTCTGTTGGTTATAATTTATTAATCAACAGACATTATGCTTTAAAACAAAAAGTAAATTAGAAGTTTGCTTACCGAATGAAAATATACAACTTCTCTCCGCACTCTTCCAGGCGTGGTCTTGTCAACTTCTCGCTCTTCCGCTTAAAAAGTTATATGTTTGGGTCATTGGTGGCAGAAAACGAGTGCTTGTGAGAAACTGCCATCTAGTGACGATGCACTAGTGTAGATCGTTTGCTTCAGCTTTTCATCAAGAAAGGTTTATTCCCGACAAAATAGTCAATTCAATTCAAATCTGTGTCTGAGAGATTTGTTTTAAAAATAAATGTGACTTCTTAATTCACCTCCCACAACTTTGTAAAACATAATCAACTCCATGTATAAAGTTACAATTTTCACTTAATATTATGGGTATTGTTCTATTCAACAAATAAATCGCATATTTAATTTGTCCATGGACAGCCTAGGGATGATATGGAATTATCTTCTAAACTTGAGTAGGCCTTAATGCAATATTTAATACTTTATGAATATTTTCAAACATTGATGGTCCTTAGATTTACTACGTGGATATCCAAAGCCTAACATTCTCCAACATTAAATTTACTGTCTGGGCGTATGAAATCTAGTATTCATCAACGTTACATATGAGTACCTGGATAAATGACAGTAGGCAATACTAGTATATTATATGAAACTTAGTATTCATCAATGCTTTATTTATTATCTGCGTATATGAAACCTCGTATTTGTAATAATTTGACATAAAAATAAACAAACAGTTTGTGCGAATAAAAATCGTAAACCTAATTTTGAAGTGTGATGATTTAAATAAAACTGACAAAAATCACAGTTTACAAACTTAATCTATTTAATACCAAAACAACTGTTATTCAAGCAAACTGTAGTATAAATAGCATTTCAACCATTACTATGTTTGTCGCAACTTAGCCGCCTTGATGAGATCTAGTATTGGGCAAAACATCTCATCGGCGTTAGGAGTAGATGTAGTGTGGATTAGGTATTAATTTTTTTTTCAGTTTCATCTTGTTGTGAGAAGCGTTGTATACGTCATTAACTATTCATGCAAAACCCTAGTATTCATCAATATGATACATTACAACTGTGTACATATACAAAATCCAGTGTTCATCATCATGATACATTGCAATCTAGCTATATATGTATGAAACATAGTGTTCATTAACATGATAAATTACAGCCCAGGTATACGAATAGTAATATTCCTCAACATTCTACATAAGTATATGAAATCTAATATCCATCAACATTCTACTTATACTTGGGTACTTGAAAAGTATTATTCATTAGTAATATACGTCGCCGCCTATTTATATTATGTGTGTGTGTTTTCTTACAACAAAACCACATCGGACTATCTAATGAATCCACTGAAAGGATTGGAAAACCTAATTTTACTGTTGTAAATCCGTAGACTTACCGTTGTACCAGCGAGAGACATATATGTTAAGCGTAATATTCATCAACATTTTATTTACTGTCTGAGTCGATGAACTCTACTATTCAGTTAAATGTACAATGAAAAAAAACCCACAAAGCACAGTTTTGTTTTCTAAAGTAACACACAATATTTAAGTTTTAAATAAAATATGCATTACGTTAGCTTTGATGTAAAATTTCTATACACAAATACTTCTTTATAAAATACTTTATTTTTGGCTGATTTTCAAACGAATAAAAACGTATTGGTAATATTTAAAAATAGAAAGTTTATAATTTCGTATTTAAAATTAAAAACTCTAAATAATTTAGAAATCACACTTATGTAAAAGATCTAACTACAGTTAAAAGCATTGCAGCATTAAAGTAAGGAACATAAAAAAGCTACAGAAAAATATAAGATGAATGAATTATTAAAATGTGGCACAAACATTTCATATTATAGACTGGAACAATACTAAGTTGATAAAACAGGTAGAATTTAAAACAAAACTAAATATAAGATAAACTATTGAAATTGACCTAAGTAAATCCTCAACCTTACTTCTACCGTTACTCCCTAAAATTATATTATATACATATATAAACACATGTAGAGTCTTTTAGAGCAAGTCCTTGTTTTTAATAATTATTTATTTTGCAAGATTTTAATATTGGGTTGATTCTAATTGTAAGTAGAAAACTTTGAACATAATTTTTTTAAATTAAACATTCTCGTATCTACATTAAGTAAAGTCCTATAGTGAACGAGCTATTTGGAAGGATAAATTATAGAAATTTTAATTTGATAAAAGTATCATTGGCATATCGACATTTGTGTCTGATATGCAGAGCTTTATTATAGTCTTTCTTACTGATAGTTGTTAATTACGACAACTGAAGTTCAAGTATATATATTTTAAAGTTACAAATATTACAGTAAGTTTTTGTTTTTCTTGGGCTTATGGTAGGTTGGGATGAATAATTATTTTATATCATCATTTGGCATCTTGTTACGAGGAGGGGGTCTTTTTTCAGCAGTTAATCATGTTTTCTCACTGGTGATACACTGAAAATGTCTCGTCAGAGTCAACAGGTTAACTTCTGCGAAGTCTTTTCTGAAGCCAAGAAATCTATGAATCTTCTCCTGATGTACTTACTTTCTAAAATACTCGTAGCTTGAACTGTCCACATTTCTAGATTTTGCGCTCTTACACTTGTTACATATTATAATTTATCTTGGACAAGTCTCACATTTATTATATTACGTACGTTACGTATTACGTTCTCAAATAACTGGAAATTTTAATTTAGAAGTTAATTAAATGTCGATGTGTATTAAATTTGCCGACAAGATTGATACATATAATTATATTTTAACACAAATTTATTTTTATATACAAACAACAAAACAATTTACACTAACGCTTATTATAAATAGTTATTACAAATAATGATTTATATACAAGAGTTGTACAAACTTACAAACAACACAATAGCGAGTCTTCTGTCTAGTCTGGAATTTTTTTTAACGACCTTTAAGGAGAGCGAATTAATTCTACATTGATACACAAATAAAGGTCACTTGACAGGGAAGCTAGCTAGTTACTTAACTCAGTACACTTAAGTTTTCCCGACGACGATATTTTATGTCTTAGTAGAAATATTGCCTTCCAAAGTTTGTATTAATGCGTAGTCTAGGAAATTTTTTTCTAGATTCATTCTAAGCTTTTCAGATCTTGGGATCATCACCATGACAAGCTACTTCTAGAAAACATCTAAACTGGAACATTGAAATTATAGCTTACGACATACAATTAAATTTAAACGCAAATCATTCACTCTGTTAGTAAGCCAGTTGGTGTAAATTTTTGTTTCAGTAATGTAGGGAGCTTGCAGGTTTTTATTTATGAGTTAGGCCTATCAACAAACTTAACCTGTAAAATTTTAGTATTAAAATTGAAGAAATAAATAATTTTCAACATCATTAAGTGCAAAGTTATATCCACAGTGGTGGGGATAGTGTTGACCCCATTAGAAAGCTCTGCTCCCCAGCAGCCCCATTTTAAATATAGTCCTTTAATACTTTTAAATTCTTTACGTTGTGACATCCACAAAAGATGAAATAAAAGAACAAAACCAATTTACAAGAATAATATAAGGCCAAGAAGCAAATGATGTTGTTTGCTATTAAGCACAAAAGGCTATAGGAACTTTATAGCAAGATAAGTCTGCCAACACACCACTGTGCCAGTGGGGAGCAAGAAGAAACTGGATATATCAAGCAGTTGAATGTAATGTTTAAAAATAAAAGTGAAACAAAGAAGTAAAAATACATTAGGAAAGTCATAAACAAAGGCAAAAATATATAATCGAGGAGGTAGAAAAAACATACACAAAATGTATGGAAAATAAACCTGTAAATGCAAGGGCCAAATCCATCATACTTTACTTCATACTTGTCTGAGAATTCCCATCTCGGACACCATTAACAGTAAAAACTATGAACAGTAGAATACATTGGTCTATCACTAGTACTGCTGTATAACTTATGCCTGCAAAACCTTTTTCGACTACTCTAGTTATACCAACTATACTCACCAAGTTGCCCAATTTAGCACGACAGCAACAACATCCAATGAAGATCCCAGCAACCAATGACGGAAAGGTTCCAATGGAAGCATTACAAGCTTAGTTTTATAATGATTTTCAAATAAAACAAACTGAACAGTGAAAAATAAGCTATTCATATTTCTGTTCATCTAAAAGAATAATAATAATAAAAATGATAACAGCATTAAACTACGTGGAAGATGTAACAAATATCAATCACTGATAGCTGCTTTGACAAACAGGTTTGTATTGACATATTTGAAGAAAGCTTCCAAGTGATAGTTTAAGAAAGAACGAGATTAACTAAATTTGTAGAAAATGTTTCACGTACGATAAGGAACTTAAGGACAGTTGATTCTTAAAAAGAACTTAAAAGACATTTTTAAATGGTGATAATGGCATTAATTAGTTTACTTTTGTAATTGTAATACGCAGGTAATAATCTTTATTAAACTTATAAAATAAAAATGTAAATTACTATTATTATTCATTTGCAGTTAGTAAGAAATTTGACAATTTCAAATATTTCAAAATAACGCTAATTAGTTTGACTGCTGGAGGAAATTAGCTTTATATTTTTAAAAACTATCCTCATGTAATGTTGCCTATGAGTAAAAAGACATCTTAAACTTCTATTGATAGTTCAGTCATTTATATTTTCAAATAGTTTTTTTTTTACCAGTCTGTTATTTTTCACTCCACTAAAGTTGCGACCGCAGCACTCTTTTCACTTCTTTTTTTTTAGTTGTGTATAGTTAAGCGCAAAGCGACACAATAGGCTATATGTGTTATGATCACCACGAGCATCGAAGGTAGATTTGTAACGTCCGAAGTCATACTGATGACCCAGTGGGGGCTTGCGCGACTTCACTATGACAACCGAGTTATTTATCTAGTGATTTGTTTACTCATATACATCATTCGTCGAATGCAGCGCTTTCTGAACTTCAATCTTCGCATACATCCTTCAAGATTTATCTGTATGGTAATTGGTATATCACTGAACGTACGCTCTGAATGACGGCTAGCCAATGAGCGAATTAGATGACGCGCACGCCCTCTGACTATTAGCCAATGTTTATTTGTAGACAGATAATGCAATAATCATATTTAAATTTGTTTTTCTTGGAATATTTTCTAATACACATTTAAATAAATATATAACTATTAAAATAAAACAAAAAGACGTCCGTGTACCACTTAAAATCAACTCGCGTACCACCAGAGGTACGAGTAACAAACTTTGGGAAGCACTGATGCAATGTAAAATGAACACCTGATAAACTAGAATTAGCCAAGTGAGCCGTAACATTAGATCGTATTATACAACAATTTATCCAGTTGCTTCCTGGAACACAACTAACGATTACACAAACAATTATATAAAATATAGGTGAAATAAACAATAAAACAAAGTAAATATATTTATATCAAAATTAGACTTTAAAACTCTGTCTGAGTTGAAATCTCTATGACTGATATATATATTACTTTCAGTTTTAAGCATATGTGTGTGTTTTGTGATAACAAAGCCGCATTAGATTATCTGCTGAGTTCACCGAAGGGAAACGAACTCCTGATTTTAGCGTTGTAAAAGCGAAGACTTACCGCTGTACTAATAGGAAACAATTTAACCATAAATTTAGGATTGATTAAAGTTCATGTGTACCTTTGTGCTTAATCTTTAAACAAACAAATATAATAGAGTCCGTTTTTAAACCCTTCTTCTGACCATTAGTTAGTTACCCAAATATTATTTTTATTTTTATTTCTACAATAACATGTATTAATTATATTGAAACAATATTCTAGCCGTTACAGCTATTAGTAGAAACGTTACCCTACGGGCAGTTGTTTATCAGCTGCTAGTAGAAACGTTACCCTCCGGGTGGTTGTTTATCGGCTACTAGTAGATACGTTACCCTATGGGCGGTTGTTTATCGGCTACTATTAGAAACGTTACCCTACGGGCGGTTGTTTATCAGCTATTAGTAGAAACTTTACCCTACGGGGGGTTGTTTATCAGCTACTAGAAGAAACGTTACCCTACAAGCGGTTGTTTATCAGCTACTAGTAGATACGTTACCCTATGGGCGGTTGTTTATCGGCTACTAGTAGATACGTTACCCTACGGGCGGTTGTTTATGCAATGCTAGTATTCATACTTCATTGCAAGAAAATTAGAAATAGTGAAGATTTTCTAAAAAAAGATAATTTTGAGGAAGTACTACACGAGAAAAGTGTTCGGATTGTTCTCTTTCGTCATAGAAAACTCAATTGAATGCATCAAGATGATTCAACGTACAGAGCTCAAAAATTTCATAAATGTTACTGCTATAAACTGTAGTGTTTTTATGTATTAAAAGTATATTGTTTCTTATTAAGCACAAAGTTACACAAAGGGCTATCTGTGTTCTGCCCCTCAGGGAGTATCGAAATCTGGTTTCTAGTAGTATAAGTCCACAGACTTATCATATGACACTGGTGAGCTATTAAAAGTGCTACACTTTATTAAAATATTTTTAATAACTCGTTTTTAGTGCTACATTTAAAAATTACATCAATAAAGATTTAATCAAACCCTCAAACACAGTCCAAATGAAAGTCGTGTTCTTGTAAGGTTATTATTTGCAGTGAAAATGAAACATTATTCAAAGTGTTTGGTGACAATACACCCTACTTTGAAACTATCTGCATGTAATAAATGTTCAGGCTTTAACTTGCCTTTTATTGTACTAACTGCAGAACTAAAACAGCAAATGTAACCAACATTGCTGTAAAATGAGAGTTTAAACTGATGTGCACAATATAAATACTGCTTGAAAGTATTTTGCAATGAGATCATCAATCACACGATCAGCGAGGTAAGGTGACGTTTCAGACAATTCTACCATTTATAATGAATATCAGACTATAGCAGCCATAGATGCAGTAGAATTTTACAAAGTAAATTTCAGGTCCTGGCATGGTCAGGTGGTTAAGACACTCGACTCGTAATCTGAGGGTCGCGGGTTCGAATCCCCCGTCACATAAACCATAGTCGTCTTTTCAGTGTTGTTGGCGTTATAATGTGACGTTTAAGCCCACTATTCGTTAGAAAAAGAGTAGCCCAAGAGTTGGCGGTGGGTGATGATGACTAGCTACCTTTCCTCTAGTCTCACACTGCTAAATTAGGGACGGCTAGCACAGATAGCCCTCGAGTTGCTTTGTGCGAAATTCCAAAAAACAAACAATAAAATAATGTCCATAAAATTAAATTTATATTAATTAAAATACTTAATTTTGGAAAATAGCCTTTTAAAACAAGAACTTTGATAGGTTTTTCTTTGGGTGGAGCGATGAAAAATTTGAATTAAGGGTCCGAGCGTTTTTTTCACATTTGAGAACTATTGGACTATAGGCTTAGAATGAATTGGCATATCGCAACGTTAAAGGTGTTCTGGTTTGACCAACTAACATTTATGGCAAGCTTGTAAAATTTATCCATTAGAACTAGCTATTTATGTTGAAACATTTTTGTAGCCATTGCATTTGTTAATATTCATGTTTATTTGCTTTACCGGCAAGCACATATAAACTTTAATGAATCGCAAATCAGCAGGCCTAATATTTAATTTTTATCACAAATAATCAATATGTTTAAATAAAATTTTATGCTCAGTAAAATCAGGTTAGATTGATTTTCAGAGTACCAGTGTTTGAAGTTTATCTTCCTTTATCTTCATGAAGTGTCGATGCAGGATTTATTTTTCAACTGACTGCATCTTTGAATATGCTGAAGAACCTAAGAACGTATATCGTATGTTATTTTATGGAAAGTCTAACTTGTACCCTGGTGAGACATCTGGAAGTAAATGAGTTCATAATGCCAAAATCTGGAATTAGATTTCCGCAGTGAAAACAGAAGATAGCCTAACACTGCTTTGCTAACGAAAGAAAAAAAAAGCCATAACTTGTGGTAACTCGTCCACCATGACCCAAATATTAACATACTACACACATGCGAGACATTCTAGAATATTGAAAGGGATTTACTGTTATACGTTTATTTTAATACCTACGCTTGCTTCTGTATAGTTTTCTTTCTTTATTTTTGCATGTGACATATTTTCGACTGTGTATTGTGCAAGTATTTCTTGTTCTCAAAATTTTTAAAAAATTCTTGAGAAAAAGAATCAACAACATTTGGTTAACGAAAACGTGCCAAAACATTGTTGAAATTTCGAGTAACTTGCGTAATTTGTATAAAAGCAGCTAGCCGATTGAGGTAGAAGACGAATATTATCAGTCAGCTACAGTCAGTGCGCTATAGGCCTCAGAAGCTATAATTGTGATTAACTCTTTTTGATCGGAAAACTATATAATTGAACCAGGAACGTTTGTACTTTTTGAACATTATGAACTGTTTAACTTCAGTGAATTAACTTCGGACTTCAGTATTTCTATGAGGACAATGGATATTATCGTTGTCGAAATGTTGCGGATGCTCTAAGCCCGTGGTTCTTAACCTGGGTTCAATCAAACCCCAGGGGTTCTGCGGAGGTGAAAACACACACAATGTGTGTGTGTCCGTTCCGTTCACCCCACTCGTATGATTCGTGACATCATGCTCCACTTGGCCATCATTGGCTGCGGCTGATCACGTCACATCACTTGGCCTTAATATATATGCTGCAGGGAACTTCGTGCTGTGTGCTTAGCAGTCGACTTGTGACTGTAGTAATCGTGTGCCATTTGTGATTTTTTCCTAATCTTTCAATCCCTTCATACTAACTATGTCGAGCAAAAACAGAAAGTTGTCGGACGAATACGTACAATATGTATTCTCGTGTATAAAGAAACATGATGGGAGTCAGGGTCCTCAATACATGATTTGCAATGTCAAGTTGAGCAATTCTAGTCTAGCACTGGTAAAACTAAGATAACTCTCCCTAAAGTTGTATGGAGATGGGAAATACAAGAACACGACGCTTGCTAAATTCAAGGTAAAGAGAGCCAGGTTCGATGAAGAGGCTACTTTGCCTGTTCTGGGCTTTGTACCCATCAACAAACCGATCCTCACAGCATCGTACGAAGTTGCGTACTTGATTGCAGGGCAGGGCAAACCACACACCATTGGCGAAGCACTCGTAAAACCAGCTGCGTTGAAGATGGCGAATATCATGCTGGGAAAAGCTGCTGAAAATAAGTTATCCTAAATTCCTCTTTCAAATGACACTATGAGCAGCAGAACAGATGACATGAGCGATTACATCTTGGCTCAAGTAGTTGCAGATCTGATTTCAAACTCAGCAAAATTCAGCCTTCAACTCGATGAGACCACTGACGTTTCCAATCAAAGCCAACTTGTTGTATTCGTGCGCTATGTGAAGAACGACGAGATAAAAGAAGATTTTTATTTTGTAAGCCTCTTACAACAACAACTAAGGCAGCCGACGTGAAGAAACTTGTGGATGACTTCTTCAGAGACAACGATCTTTCGCGGGATATGGTTTCTGCAGTTTGTTCAAACGAAGCTCCAGTCATGCTGGAACGAAACTCTGGTTTTGGTGCGCTTGTGAAAGCCGATGCACCGCACATCATTGTAACGTACTATGTTCTGCACAGGCATGCGTTGGCAACAAAAACCTTGCCTTCAAAACTGGCAGAAGTATTAAAAATTGTAGTGGAATGTGTGAACTTTGTGCGAAATAGTGCCATGAAGCACCGCATCTTCAAAGAGCTGTGTAATGAAATGGGCTCTGAATTCGAGGTACTTCTACACCATTCTAACGTTCGGTGGTTATCCCGGGGAAAGGTGCTGAATCGTGTTTTTGCCATGCGTGTGGAATTAGCCCTGTTTTTTTTGAAAGCACCAACATTGTCATGCAGATTGCTTCGAAAAAGCTGAGTTCATTCTCATTTTGGCGTACATGGCCGATATCTTCAATGCTCTCAATCATCTCAATCAACAGATGCAGGGCGGTGGAGTCGACATCATCGAAGCGGAAGAAAACATGAAGGCTTTTCAAAAAAAGCTACCTTCGCAAACTTTCCCCTGCTGGACGACTGTGTAAGTAAGATTGAAGATGTGTATGAAATCGGATATATTCTGTTCCCGATGAACTGAAGCAAGCAATTGCCATGCACTTAGATGAGCTCGCAAAGTTTCTCGACGGATACTTCCCCATCAGAGAGTTATATCCAGCATGGGTGAGACAGCCTTTCACGTTTAGTGTTGCGAGAGCGGATGTCAACGATGAATACCTCGACGAAATAATTGAACTTCAGCAGAGCCAGGTTCAATAACAACTTTTCAGAACAATAACGCTCTCAACATTTTGGTGTCACGAAATCGCAGCGTACCCTCTTATTGCTAAGAAAGCCCTTGAGATACTCATACCGTTTGTATCTTTGCGAGTAATCCTTTCCGAGGATGGTAGATATAAAAACGAAGAAAAGGGACAGACTTTGTCGCGAAAATGATATGAAAGCGGCACTTGCCAAGATGAAGTCGCGCATTTCTGAACTTGTCTCTGAAAGTCACATTGGTTTGCAGTAAATATTCATTGAGTTATGTTTTTGTGTGAAATTCATGTTCTGTTGGTTTTGTTCTTTGAACACAGTGATATTGTGTGCAACTGATGCATGGTTCATTTTGTGCACTAATAAAATATCTACTTATGTTTTGAATTTGAAAAAAAAATCATATTATATTTTTCCAATTACGAAGGATTCAGTGAATGCAAGTACGAAACTTCCGGAGTTCGGTACTTCCAACAAGGTTAAGAACTACTGCTCTAACCTAACTAGCCGTCAAAATAAGTGTACATATGTATCTACGAAGAGTAATTTGCTCTCCGTGAACTTCGATGAAAGACTCAGTTATAGACAGGTTAGAACACTTAGTTTAGTTTGTAAAACTGTTGTATATAAACTATCATTTGTGATAACTATTAGTAAAAACCGTTATCATAAATTGCATTGCTGTTGTTTTTTGTTTTTATATTAAAAATATTTGTATTAAAAAAGAAAATTGTGTGTATAGAACTTGTTGGAAAATATTATAAATTGGATACATAACGTTTCGTGCTGTTTGAAATCTTAGTACGTAGTATACATAACATAATAAATCGGAAACTCGTCCAAAATAAATAATAACACGTAAAAATATCAATATTTCAGTATTCAAGGGCTTTTCATGAATTTAATAGCTATCTCAAATATTTGTAAGGAAACTTAGCAATTTACAGAATTATGTTACCTGAGTGGCTGAATGATCATGTTACCTGATGATATCTACTTGAAGCAAATCCGCAAAATGTTTTTATTTTACACAATTTTGCGTCAGATACCTTGTTCTTATGCACACCTTCTCGCTTTTTTTTAGGAATATTAATGGTATTCAGATATTTATTTCACATAAAAAACTGTATATATTATGAGGAATTGAAACCACATTTTACACCTAGTGTCTTTAATTCTGTTGCTCTAGATATCAGAATATCAGAATTTGAACTTTAAAATTTTTGCTAATTATCGAAATAAAAGGTTTTTACTTATACTTCTTAAAAGTATAAATATTTGTATACAGTATTGTTGTTGGGCTTAGGATTCTTCTAAAGTAGGTATCTGTGATTTCTTTGCGATACATTCAATAACAAACGAATAGCAGGCACTTCAGTTGTTTTCAAACTAATATAAGTATTTAAATGGTCAAGTGGTTAAAGCACTCGACTAGTAATCCGAGGGTTGCGGGGTCGAATCCTCATCACACCAAACATGCTTGCCCTTTCAGCCGTGGGGGCGTTATAATGTGACGATCAATCCCACTATTCGTTGGTAAAAGAGTAACCTAAGAGTTGGCGGTGGGTGGTGATGACTAGCTGTCTTCCCTCTAGTCTTACACTGCTAAATTATAGACGGCTAGCGCAGATAGCTATCGTGTAGCTTTACGCGAAATTCAAAACATATATACAGCAAAATTTTCACATTATAGAGATTATTGGCATATCATAAACACCATATATGATTCTCTTTTTCTTGTCAAAAGTCTATTTAGATCTATTCAATTGTTTTAAAATTTTAGTTGACAAGCTAAACTATATTAATATAGTTAGAGTAAATCTAACAATAAGAAAGAAGAAGAATTTATTCCATCAAAGCCTGTTTCATAAGTACTGTGGCATTAGTATTTTGCAATTTTGGTGTGGGTTGCCGTAATCGCTTCGTCTTCTTTCTGCAAAATATTCTCTGTTCATTTTGTGAAAATGCACACAGAATGATAAAATTACTTCAGAAACACGCTTTGATGGAATAAATTATTCTTATTTTCTATTGTTAGATTCACTCTAACATATTAAACGTTAGGCCTATCACTTCTGTGATAAACTTGACTCCAAACTTTCCCTCACTCTTAACTTTATTTTCTTCTGCTGTCGTCCATCTGGTGTTTTCGCTCGTTTGACAGCATTTATATCTTTATCACTTAATAGCCCGCCTGACTTCTAGAAATCTCTGTATTCTCGATGTCAGCGTATTGCGTTCGACGTTCAATACTTATAAGGATAATTTCCTACAATCGTCTTATTACAACAAAAACTAAACAATGGTAAAATGTTCACTTGCTAAATAAATCAATCAATTATATCTAAACTAAATAATGTTTTATATCATGACAATCACGTATGAGAAATTCAAACTAATGTGAACAACTAAAAGATGATAGTGTTGTAACATATATTTCTAATATTTTAATTTAGGTGTTTTGATTGCTAGACTGGATTTTAACATAACGGAATGATCATATCATTGATAAGTGTTTAGTATGACGTAATAACAATGTATGATGCCCAGGAGTTACCTGAATGTCTAAATTTGATATGAAATTATCGAGAGGTTTCTAGAAAAATACGTAACAGATAAAACATGATTGGCTTTATAAGAAGAATAGTCATTAAGTCAACAAAACAACGTGTCAGACAGTCAGTGTTATTCACTCTTGAGTTTATTTTGAAGGCACAGTAGGTTTCTTTATGAATTTCGCCCAAAGCTACACGAGAGCTGTCTGCACTAGCAGTTCTTAATTTAGCAGTGTAAGAATAGGGGGAAGCCAGCTAGTCATCACGACTCACCTCCAACTCTTGGGCTACACTTTTTACCAATGACTAGTGGGATTGATCAAGACATACTAACGAACCCACGGTTGAAAGGACGAGCGTATTTGGTGTGACGATGATTCGAACCTGCGGCTCTCAAATTACGAGTCGATCGCCCTAACCAGCTGGCCATGCCAGGTCAGATACAATAGGAAATTTAACAAGTAATAGAAGTTCGATGGCGAGCTAATTCTAAAACTTGGTTATAGTCAATTCGCAAAACTATGTAAGTTGTGACAGTTTCAGTGAGTAATAAGACACTTTCCTTTTCGTGGAGTGGAACTTGTAGTATTTTTACTGAATGATCCAAGAGAGCCCAAGATATCATCACAACTTATTTGGAGTAATTAGGAAGAACCAGTAAATTTTTACAATCGAAACATCTACATGCTTCCATATGAAGGCTCTTCCATTGAGACTGCAGCTTGTATTTCCTGTGTTAGGTAATTTGCCAAT
Organism: Tachypleus tridentatus; assembly: GCF_004210375.1. NCBI lineage: Eukaryota > Metazoa > Arthropoda > Merostomata > Xiphosura > Limulidae > Tachypleus > Tachypleus tridentatus. The sequence goes on along the minus strand of NC_134829.1, from coordinate 13,751,134 downwards.
TACTAAACAGTGGTGACTGTATAAAATGATTATTCGCATTTCAATCTTACCACCTAACTAGGCTTAGCATGGCCAGGTGGGTTAAGGCGTTCGACTCGTAATCCGAGGCTCATGGGTTCGAATCCCCGTCGTACCAAACATGATCGCCATTTCAGTCGTAGGGGCGTTATAATGTGACGGTCAATCCCATTATTCACTGGTAAAAGAGTAGTTCAAGAGTTGACGGTGGGTGGTGATGACTAGCTGCCTTCCCTCTAGTCTTACACTGCTAAATTAGGGACGGCTAGCGCATATAGCCCTTGAGCAGTTTTGCGCGAAACTCAATAAACAAAGAAACCACCTAACTGAAAGTGCTGTGTACTTCACACATATTTCATCTTTTAAAGTTTAACCATGGACTTGTAATTTTTGTGATTGACAAGTAACTTGCATATTTACATATTAAAAACCGTTTTAAAATAACGTTTTAGGTTAATTTTAAAGAGTAAAAGACAATTAAAAACACCATATATACAAATGTAGCAGAAACCAACTTCTTTAAATTGTATTCAAATATCCATTAATTTGTTTGTAGTTAAGCACAAAGCTATATAATGGACTATCTCTGTTCTGCTCACCACGGGTATTAAAACCCGGCACCCAGCATTGTAAGTCTGCAAACATACTGTTGCGCCACTGGGGGTACACCCGTTGATATTTGTTTAAAAGTTGATAAAACAATGAGATATGGTATGGTTAACAAATTTTACACATCATTTGATAAGTTATTGTGAAATATGAATAGTACTGCTTGAAACGCTTTGCAAAGATATATTTCGTAAAAAAAACCCATTAAGTAATAAAAAATAGTAAAACTTAAGTATGATGTAGGGATGGTAATATCAAAGAGTACAGAAACAAAGTAGTGAGGAATATATAAAATCTTACAAAAATCATTACACACGTAGCCAAAATTTTCCAATAATACTTTTTATCTACAAGTAACTGTCGAATTCCTTTCAGTTGCATGAATTCACATTTGAATAAGATCAGTCTTACAGTGATTAATAATCATAAATTTATGAGATACGATTCAGTGCTTATTGGCTACTTATGCAGGATTTTTATATGATTTTATGTATTCATTACTACCTTATTTTTATATTTTTCGGCACTGCCGTCCATACATTATTCTTACTTTTTGCATTTTTTTATTTCTCCTCTCCTTTTTAATAGTTTGATTGGAGTATGTTGATAACAGAAATTTTTGTTTTATTTCTACAATTCAATGGTATAATATCTATCGTTAATAGTTTATCAGTTTTGTCAGTTTCTCTAATATTGGAGGCCAGTGGAGTTGGAACGGCTCTTCTAGGATGATACAGATATCCCGGATCAACGTTAAGGGGATATTTATAGAACTGAGACCTCCAAACTTCACCCGAACTCTTTGCATGTGCATAAATCGATCACATGCTACAGTCATGTCGACTGATAGGAAGAACATCATAAAATTCCAGGCCATGAAATATAATACACACACAACTGCCAACTAGGGCTGTGATGATTACACGATTAACCGGTTACGGTTTGGTTACTGCTCTTAACCGGTTACGGATTTCCTAACCGGTTAATCTAAGATTTTTTCCGAGAAAAATAAACGAGGGAAAACAATACGATTATCGACATTTGCGTGTAAATATTCCATTATTTGACCTTGAAATTGGTATGTTTGCCTATCGTGATTTTACGAACTGCTTGCCTTTTTGTTTGGTTGAATTTTCGTTGTTGTTGTTGTTGAAAGCCTTTAGAGTTTTTGTTAACGTTCGGTGCGGCCGTCACGCGCAAATTCCTAGGGCTGTGACGATTACACGATAAACCGGTTGCGGTTCGGTTACGAGGCAAAGATTAACCGGTTACAAAAGTCCGTAATCGTCCCACCCTAAGTAACAGATTCATTTCACGCATGCGTGTATTGTTGTTATTCCTTATAACCTGCTTATTCTTGAGACGTCGTGGTCAATATACAAAAATTGGTGTCTTATATCAATACGAAATAGTGTTACAAGAGGTATTATTGCAAACTAAAAGTATTTAGTTAACGTTTACTTACTGGTATAAAACAAACAAAAAGGTAAACAGAACGATAACATAAGAATCATTTAATGTTTTAATTAAGTGAGGTTACACTTATTTAAAAGCTTTAGCAAAAGACATAATGAATATTTTAAGATCATTAATGCTCTTCTGAAACAGATTATACACGCATTTAAATTAAATAAAATCGCACTCAATGCTTTCATCTCTGACACATATATCTAAGTTTACAGTCGCTTAACAGATTTATTTTCTTACTAGCGAAGGTACTCGGCTTTGCTCAAGTTATTAGGTTCATATATTCTGAATGGCTATGTCAATGGATAAATGCTAAACCTATTTTAGCATAAATTGGTTTGGTTTGTTTTGAATTTCGCGCAAAGCTACTCGAGGGCTATTTGCACTAGCCGTCTCTAATTTAGCAGCGTAATACTAGAGGGAAGGCAGCTAGTTATCAACATCAACTACCAAATCTTGAGCTACTCTTTTACCAACGAATAGTTGGATTGACAATCACATTATAAGGCCACACGGTTGAGAGGACGAGCATGTTTGGTGTGAAGGGTATTCGAACCCGCGACCCTCAGATTACGAGTCGAGAACCTTATTCACCTGACCATGCCGGGCCCGTTTAGCATAGCAGAACAGTAAAACATTCGTGTTTCCCACAAACATAAAAATACTTCTTTTCTATGCGATTTTTCGCTAGTTTGCCTGATTAAAAAAAAAGATGGCACGTGGGCATGCACGTGGACAAGATAATAATACTGAGGAGCACACCTTCAGAATCCATTTATTATGGGTGCAAAATTTTAGGTTTATAGGTTCTTACCTCTTAAAGCTATGGTGGTCGCACATACCCACACACAGATACGCACAGTATTTTATTAAATATTATAAAAACATAACTAATATATTCATTTTCTTGTACAGTATGCACGTGACAAGTATCATGGTGGTCTGCTATCTTTATATGTTAGGTGTCTTGTGTACTACCCATGTGATATGCATCGTGGTAGTCTGGTATATTTATTTAACAAATAGTATATTCAATGTCTTTTGTACTGTCCATGTGATAAGCATCACGGAAGGTTAGGTCGAGATAAATATGGTGGCCTTATTATGCCAATCTTGAGATTATTTTAATCCTGAATATGAGCACATACAACACACTATTATTTCAACTTCTTCTATTTAACACCACTTTTTTTTTTAATTCTTATAACTAGATTACAGCTTCAGTGCCTAACAACTTCATACGATGGTGCTACATAAAAAAAAATCAAATACATTACAACTTAACCAAACAAATAAACAAACGAAACATAAAAGTGAAGGGTAAATTATTTTTGACATTTACAGGTTTCGCAGTTCTTACTGATGTTCTTTTTTTTTACCGATTTCCTTACTCCTATAAGCGTTGTTTGAAATGTGTATCTAACATTAATGTCTCAGTTGTACACTAAGAGACGAACTCAACGGCACTTTACAGTACAAGGCTGAGTGCTCCCCCATTACTAACATGCTAGACTGTGGTGCTTAGGTGCTGCGGTTCGTGTCTTGTTACTGAAAGAAAAAATAGCGATTGTGCTCTCTTTTTTGGAGCCGTGGGTTTATTATAAGAGTGACAGTAAATTCCAACTATTTGATCTGATAAGAGTAGCTAAATAGTTGACGGCAATGAGAGTCGTTGAAAGCTGCCCTCCCTTTCGTCTGTCACTTCAAACTCGAGAGCGGCTAGAATATGACAATTGAGTATCTTCTTTCAAGATTCGACAAACGATCCTTGTGAGACACCAGCTGTAGAATTAAGTGTTTCAAAATGTATTTACTTGTACTTTAACTTGTCTGTCAGAAAGAAAGTTTTAAAACCTCTGAGTAAATAACGTACAGACCATTGAGCTGATACGAGAGGCTTTTCTACCTCAAAAACAATTGTTAATGAGGTATATTAGAAGTTAAACTTTCTCCATATGAAGTCAGGGAATCTCTGAAAGATAGATCTGAAATACAGCTTTTACAGTTCTCTGATTTAAAACGTATTAGTAACAAATAAAGAAGAATGTGGAATAATTTCAGCGTGAAATGATTTTTATCACTAATAATAGGCCTATTGGATTTAACTGTTTTGTCAGAAGTCTCAGTTAGTCTGTTTCTTAGTTTTCGCCGAGTTGTTTTGGTTATTGTTGAGAATAGCATGTTGTTCTAAAGCGTTTAATATTTTTTTATTAATTTACCAGTAGTAGTTGTGACACTAACAGTTCTCTAACAGTGGTTAGTTAAAGATATTTCTATTTTTTCGAAATATGAAGAGAAACACATAAGCAGTAAGAAGCACATTTTCAAGGAGTGAGGTTAAATGTATAACTTATTAACTTGTTTTGTGAGGAATTTTCCTGGAAATGTCGTTATGTAAACTATAAGGAGGTGGCGACAATACTGTTAGTTGTAATATCTTTGTCAGATATGTTTCTCGAATCCGTGTGCCAAGAAAAAGTGTGTTGGATAATTGTTGTCTGGTATGAACTTAGTAGGAGTGGTACCCTTTTATCATCAGTGACAATTTGTAGTGCTGGGCTTCATGTTTGTTGTTGAAGTCTTTTATACTTTATTGTTTTCAGGTATATGATTTCCAGTAGGCAGTTATACGTATCTGTGATACAGTAGGTTCTGGAAATCATTGAAAGCAATATTTCAAACATTATCAGCAAAAGAAGCACAAATACAGAAATGAACAAATAAATACAATCTTTATTCACAATTACCAACTGTACCGGGTTCTGTATAGCAGAATGATTGAACAGGCTGCTAGGGTAAATAGAAGGCTTTACAAAAAGATAAATACAAAACAGAAACAAGGTATGAGGAACAATGATGATTGTACCACCCAAAAACAGAAGAAATAATGAGGCTGCATTAGAGTTTTGAGTCAAATAAAGCGAAATACTTAGTGAGGTATTTCACAATTACTAAATTACCAAAGTCAATGACCACTTCAAATAAAATAAGGAGACAATCTCCAATTCATACCAACTTGTACAAGCAGTTGTGTCATTCCTTGAGAAAACCTTGCACTACTTCAGAAGTGGACACAGACAACGTAAAATTTATATAAGCTTCTACTGGATAGCCGTTGTCATATGTTACCCCTACCTAAGTAAAACAATCAGTACATGTTTATGATCTTTGTACTTCTAGTGTTCAAGAATGCCATGAACTACTGAATATGTGGCAATATACATATAATCTAAACTAGCTATGAAAGAGTGAAATGAACAGTTATTTTACTTTTGGAAACTGCTGAAATAACCTTCAACGTCAATATATACTGTCTTGAAGGTTTTTAAAATATTTTCGTTATAGAATCAAATTTAACTGGGTGATGCAGTCAGTAGAAATCAACTGTTTATCATTGATTTCAAGCATTTTCTTGAATGATTAGTATAATGCTAGCTTAATTTAGTATTGCTGTTTGGTTGAGCTTTCACTTTTATCATATTTCTTGCCTGCAGTCATCTTTATTGATTTTTAGGATTCTCTATAAGTTTAATAATGTCATAAACTTATTTCACAACATTTAGTGCTTAGAAAATAGGGATGGCCTGAAAACAAACCATTGTATTCAATTATGATTCTTGCAAATCACTGCTAAAGTTGAGTTATGGTTTTATTTGAGTACCTAATTGCCATTATCGAATGTTTCATGGCCTGTTAGAATTCACATGTCATTAAAAATGTCGTTAGAGAGGACTGATTTAAATTTTGTGCAAATTCACACGAGGGCTATTTTCCTTAACCGTCCCTCTAGCAGAGAAAGACTAGAAGAAAGCATTTAGTTTTCGTTATCAACTCTTGGGCTACTCTATTTCCAACAAATAGTGGGATTGACCATCATATCATAACCCTACCACGCCTGAAAAGGCGAACAGTGATACGTACCTACGACTCTCAGGTTGAGAGTCAAGTGCTCTAACCACGAATACTTGGAAAGATGCATTGCTTTTATAACAGCTGACTTTTAACACGGTTGTTATGAGAACTAAATAATAACAGTTAATCTAAATAGTCTTTTTACCCAACAATACTCGAGGTATCAAGAAGATCAAGTGTTTATATAACTGTCAGATCTGTGTACATTTTATTGATGTCTAAGTTTAAAGCCACCAGTTTCCTAATTATTAAAATAGTATTATCTAGCAGTCTATCATTCTTCAGATTTTCAGTAGAGCTGAGGTTGGCGGTTAGGGTGGGACGATTATGGACTTTTGTAACCGGTTAATCTTTGCCTCGTAACCGAACCGTAACCGGTTAATCGTGTAATCGTCACAGCCCTAGGAATTTGCGCGTGACACCGTACCGAACGTTAACAAAAACTCTAAAAGCTTTCAACAACAACAACAACGAAAATTCAACCAAACAAAAAGGCAAGCAGTTCGTAAAATCGCGATAGGCAAACATACCAATGTCAAGGTCAAATAATGGAATATTTACACGCAAATGTCGATAATCGTATTGTTTTCCCTCGTTTATGTTTCTCGGAAAAAATCTTAGATTAACCGGTTAGGAAATCCGTAGCCGGTTAAGAGCAGTAACCGGTTAATCGTGTAATCGTCACAGCCCTATCTGTTACTAAGGTTACTAGTATTTATGCCAGCGAGTTGTTTGCCTATCGGGGTACTTTCAACAACTTGTAACGTTAATACTTGTGTTTTTCACTCTAAACACAATGTTTACAAAAGTCGCCTTCCACAAAAATCCGTTCTAATGCACATTCGACTTTATCTCCAGCTGTCACTCGCAGCTATTCAATAAAGAATACTTGCGATTCAACCGATGACGTTATCTATCATATTTCGAAAATAATATAAAAATACAAATAAATCATTAAATCGTTGTAAGGGGTTTGTTTGTTTAAGTTTTTTAATTTGGCGCAAAGCTACACGAGGGCTATCTGAGCTAAGCGTCCCTCATTGAGGAGTGTAAGACTAGAGTGAAGGCAGTCAGTCATCACCACCCACCACCAACTCCTGGGTTACTATTTTACCAACTAATAGTTGGATCGACCGGTAACATTATAACGTCAAACTACGACTCGAGCGCCCTAACTACCTGGCCGTGTAGGGCCACCGTAGTAAGGGGACAGATACGACCAGGTACTATCCAAATCAATTATCTTCGTCAGTGTGGATGAAAGTTGTTTAGCCAAAACATTGACGGCGTATATATTTCTCTTACGGCAATATTTAGGGCGCTCGAGTCGTAATTTGAGGGCCGCGGGTTCGAATCCCCGTCACACCAAACATACTCGCCCTTTCAGCCGTGGGGGCGTTACAGTGTTACTGATCATTCCAACTATTTGTTAGTAAAATAGTAGCCTGAGAGTTGGTGGTGGGTGGTAATTACTAGCTGCCTTCCCTCAAGTCTTACACTCCTAAATTAGGGACACCTAGCTCAGATAGTCCTCAAGTAGCTTTGCGCAAAATTCGAAAACAACCAACCAATTTACAACGATCTTAACCATTTGGCTGTATTGTAATTGTAAGTTTACTACATATTACGTATATTTATTATCATTGTTACGAATATCAACCTATTTCAGGTGATTTGATTGGTCGTTTTTGCAAATTAAGAAAAACAATAAAAATTCTTATTTATATATAACATTTAAAGGTTTCATTCAAATCTTAATATAAAAAATTGTGCATTTATGCATGGAAATCTCTAACAATTTATTAACACAATGCTTACAAGTAACTAAATAGTCCGTAAAACTGATAAGAATTCAAAACACATAAGAGACTACCACCAGGGGATTTCAAACAAAGACTGCAGAAACAGTTATCTATCGGTACGACATTCTTGGCTGTAAAATGTACGCCGGGCATCTTCATAAATTATCAAGAAGGAATGAGAGAAAATATGTGACATTTAGAAGTAAAATGTGTTTGGAAACGTGAAGCTGGCTAAAACCAATGTTTATACATTATCTTGCCCGACCGACTGTATAAAGTAAGCATAAATCAAACTCCCTTAAATAAAACGTAACACTGTATTAAAATAAACCAAGATTATTAGCCGAACGTCATGCTCCCCCATTCTTACTTGTTTTAAATATTTCGATACTGTAATCTTCAATAATAATGTACCAGTAGTTTCCTAACACAACAGATAAAAGCCGAAATTTTATAAGCAGGTGCTTCAACAATTATTATTGTATCCAGTTAACCATCATTGAATGCCCTTTGTTCAAAGTTAGTTTTACTTGGAATTGAAGAAACAAATGTGGCTAGTACTGGTAATAGCGCATGCAACATAAATTTACCACTATCCTAAAGATTTTCTAGTTATTACTTTCATGGCAAGACCTAATCTCATAAAATAATATAAAAGACAGATAAAATATTGGTGAATAATATCAAAAACATTTTTAGTGACATATCAGAGAGAATAAAGTTTAAAATACAAAAGATTAAAACAATTTCATTGAAACTAAACAGTTAAAAGTAAAATTATAAATGACAAAATGAGAGAGTATAATATTAGATTAAACGATCCTTTAAGTGACTGCATTACTCACAAAAAAAAAGGAGAAAACATTTCTGCAAATCTAGCATTTGCCTTACAAAGTAAAATTAACAGTGCATTGTTAGACTTAAAACAAAGACAAATATTTCATATAATGTGTACTTTCTTTTGAAATCAGCAAATTATTATTGTCCCCTGCACGGTCTTCCAAGAATCTCATAAGACTAAGAGAACGCTGTATTAGAACCAATTATTAGTTTAGTGTCCTCAAATCACCCACATATAACATTTCTAAGCACGTGGCAGGTCTTTTACACCCCTTAATAATTAGTAGTCGGTAAAAAACAACAACAAGTTTTGGATATGCAAGTTATTTTCGAACAATATCTGATAATAAAAATAACAAAATAATATTGTAATAGTTTGTACATCTACACCCTCGAAGTTTGCTTTAGACCGGAAGAAGAAAACACCTTAACGGACACTACTCTCACAAGTTAAATTTCTATACTATTAAAACTAAGCTTTGATATCATACATTGATACAGTTCCAATAAATCTGTGTTGCAGATACGGGCTAGCTATTTCCAACTATTGCAGAGGACTTAATTTTTGGAAACTTTGGAAATCAAAGCGTTTGAGACCATCCCTTACAAAATTCAAAATTATGAAAGATATTAAGATGAAACCTTCACTATGCTGGATATGGAGAAAAAAATCGGAAAAATGTTTTTGAGTCACCTCAAAAGTATGCATTATCACATTCAAATCACAGGATTAAAAGAATCTTAAGAAAACTACCATTCTCAGATATGTTGGTTTATAGACCTGAAAATAGAATTTTTTTACTACTTGTATAGAAAATTTCGGAACGTGAAAAAAAACCACGATTTGAATTCTCGCCACAATAATTCCCACAATTCTATGGTTGTTAAAACACTGATGACAACATTTGAAAATTTTTGCTTAAATTAGTTAAATCGGGTTAAAAAAAATCAACATATCATAAAAGTCTGAAAAGATAATGCATCTCAGTTATTTTATTGAACAAAATAAAATAAAGAAGAATGATTAGATTTAAAGCCTATTACAGCTACTCTGATTTTTTATATTCAAAAGATTATTTGAACAGGTTAAAATACACTTAAATTGGTTTCGTTTTTTAGAGAGGCCCGGCATGGCCAGGTGGGTTAAGGCGTTCGATTCATAATCTGAGGGTTGCTGGGTCGAATCCCCATCACACCAAACATGCTCACCTTTTCAGCTGTGGAGGCATTATAATGTGACGGTCAATCCCACTATTCGTTGGTAAAAGAGTAGCCCAAGAGTTGGCGGTAGGTGGTGATGACTAGCTGCCTTCCCTCTAGTCTTACACTACTAAATTAGGGACGGCTAGCACAGATAGCACTCGAGTAGCTTTGTGCGAAATTCAAAAAACAAACAAAAACCAACAAGCTAGCGCAGATAGCCCTCGTGTAGCTTTGCGCGAAATTCAAAACAAACCAATTCTAATATAATTTTATAATGTTCGATTATTTGAAGTGAAAGCATTGTTTTAAGCTACATTTTCAATGTTTTTATTTAATTGTTTGCGAGAAGAAGCTCCTAACATAATGGATAGATTTAGAGAGTTCATAAAAGTAGTTTTAGAATACCAAGAAATTTTGGATGTTAATAATCGAGAGACGATCCGAAATATTTAAAAATGAAGGTATATTGTAGTGAAATATCGTGTATATTTTGTTACTCTTTCGATTAGCTGTAAAATTGTACAAATAAGTTTAGGCATATTACCATTAGCGAAGAATTTTTGTTGTAAATTGTTTATGAGCTCAGGCCTTCAGCTTGTGGCAAAGAAAATGTAGCCTGTTGATACATTATAAAAACAATAACAAAATAATTTATTATTGTTTCACGGATTAGACTGAGTATTATTTTTTAACCAAGTATTTATAATAATAAAACAAAATACTCAGAAAGATAGAAGTAGAACGTAATACCAAATTAATTGACATTTTGAAAATATGTTTCGCACCTAATTTTGACCTGTAACATTTAAAAGCCTTTTTCAAGCCAGAAAACATGATAAAATATCCAATGAAATGTAATATTTCAAGCCATACAGACAACATGGTAAAGTATCCATTCAAGTAAGATCTTCCAAACCTAATAATGTGGTACAATATCCAATCAAATATAACACTGCACAACAATTTTTTTGAAAAGTTTTGCGTCCTAAAACGTTTTTGCTGATTGTGACAGGTACCTTAGGGATATGCACAAATATAGTTTTGGTTTTGCTTCACCACGTAGGAACTCTAAGAAATAGACAGTTAACTGTTTACCGGCAATAACGTATTTAATTGCGTTTATGTTTCTAATACGTTATTAAGTTCAACATAATTAAAAGTGTTTTGCTCCTGATTTTCGTTTGTATTCAATGTCCGGTGCATCACGTTGCAGTGTTCAACAGTAGTCAGCAAGCATTGACGGAATCCAGTTGCCGTGATGCCGTTTTTCCATTGTAGCAATGTCCTGGTGAAACTTTTCACCGTGTTCGTCACCGACAGCACCGAGATTTGCGGGAAAGAAGTCCAAGTGTGAGTGAAGGAAATGAATCTTGAGTGACATGTTGCACTTCATTGTTTTGTATGCTTTGAGAAGTTTGTCTACTAGCTGAATGTAATGTGAAGCTCTGTAATTGCCAAGAAAATTGTCAACAACGTTTTTGAAGGCTCTCCAAGCAATCTTTTCCGGCCCAACTAACAGATCTTGGAACCGCTTGTCACTCATAACATGTCTGATCTGAGGGCCAACAAAAAATGTCCTCTTTGATCTTGGCATCAGTTATTCTTGGGAACATCTGCCTTAAATAACGAAAACCCTCGCCTTCTTTGTTTATTGCTTTCACGAAATTCTTCATAAGTCCCAATTTTATGTAAAGAGAAGGCAAAAAAATCTTTGGCGGGTTGACGAGCGATTCATGCGCCACATTTTTTATGTCCTGGAACTAATTTTTTACGGAGTGGCCAGCTCTGTCTAGAATAATGTGACTCTTTAGCACGACTGTCCCATTCAGAGATGAAACAACAACATTTTGTATAGCCAAGCTGCAGTCCCAGTAATAGAGCAACGACTTTCAGATCTCCACAGATATTCCAGTTGTACTTGCTGTACTGGATGTGCTTCAGCAACATTTTCATGTTCTTGTAGATTTCTTTCATGTGTGCTGCATAGCCAACAGGTATTGAAGGGTGAACGTTGTCATTGTGTAACAGAACAATTTTGAGGCTTAACATTGATGAATCAATAAAAAGACGCCACTCTTGAGGGTCGTGGTCACAACCCAAAGCAGAGAACAATCCTTCGATGTCAACACAGAAACAGAGAATGTCAACTTGTGCAAATAATTTGGTTTTATCATCTTGGCGGCTTCGATAAACAGACATTTTAGTACCTGGTGACATCAAACACCATTCCTTCAATCTCGAATCCAGCAATTCGGCTTTTGCTTTTGATAGACCTAAATCTCTGACCATATCGTTTAATTCTAACTGTGTTATGAGATGTGGATTGCCTGAGGAACACGGTCAAAATCCGGATCAATGTTCCCTACATTGAAGTTTCTTCATCTGGTTCGTCTAAGATCCATTACTCTGGTGGTTTCGGAATTGGAAGACTGTCGTCATGTGGCACGGGTCTCATTGCTGAAGACAGATTAGGGTATTCAATTGACTTCTTGTTTTTGGCAGAGAAACCAGACACATCAGTCAAACAGAAGTAACAGTCCGTCATATGATCTTTCTGTTCTCACCATATGATCGGGACAGCAAACGGCATTGTCTTTCGAGTACCTCTGAGCCAAGCTCTCAGACAGACAGCACATGTTGCAAAACAAATGTGAGGCGCCCATTACTGGTCTTGATCACCAATTTTACAGCCGAAGTACAGATGATATGCTTTCTTCACAAAAGTAGTCATTGAGCGTCTCTGATGAACAAGCGTATACTCGACACAAATATAGCAGAATGTATCGCGGCTGTTACGACATTGACGAGACATACTGACCGACACCAATCGTCCTGTAAAACGTCTATAACATCTAACTTACTTGTTACAGTGCTACTGAGGCAAAGCTAAATTCTGAAAAAAAAAAACGAACACACTACAAGGTGTATATTAATCCAATGAGCAGCATCTGTGCATGCAAGCCACTTTTATAGCCTGCTAAGACAGTGTCAAGCTGGCTCCGGCCTGCCCAGACATGCCCAGGCTGCATATACTTCCACAGAACAACTTCCAACCTGGCCTGATTTCATGTCTGGACATGCCCAGACTGCACAAAACATTGTTCATAGGTCTCTTACAGAAACGAAAATTTTTGGACACAAATATAAGAAAAAACATGACAAAACTGAAGATTTCGTTGAAACGGTACGTGATGGGCAAATTTGGATGTGGTTTTCGTGATCAGCAGCCAACAATCTATAAGGAACATCCAACAGTGTTCAAGAAACAAAAACTTTGTTGTGCAGTATAAACTTTCAATACAGAAAATATGCTAAGATGTCCAATTAAATACAGTTTTCCAAGCCAGACAACATGCTAAAATATTCCATCAAGTATAATCTTTCAAATAAGACAAAATCTTTAAATATCCAATTGAATATAGTCTTTCAAGCTAAACAACATACAAAAAATCCATTCAATCACTTTTCCAAGCCATATGCATTTTTTGTGAAATGTAAACCTTCTCTTCATCACTGTAGATAGGTCCTTATGATCACAAGAAAATGATATATTTATGATACTTTTGACATAAGAATTATTGTAATTTAGCAACTTTATTAAAACTCTCGTTATTTGCAGGATGAGTCTATTAAATGTTTGTGTCTAACGAAAGATGGCGATAGCCTACAAAAGGTTTCATTTAAATGTACTTTCAACCCTGTACTGTTTAACGATCTACAATCAAAATAGTAAATATTTCGTATTTACCACCCTTAACAAAATTTGATATTCTTTTTATTATTTTAAAGTTAAAGGTTATATTTCAAAAGTCACCAACATCTTATATAACATGCTTGTAATATTACAAAATTGTGAATAAGGTATAAGATTATTCAATAAGCTTAAAAACATTTAATCAAACAACTAAAATTATAATTCAGTTGAGTTAAAGGTTTATTAAAGCAGTTCCTTCATATATTCAAACAAGTGTTCCTTCTTAGATCACAAATAAAAATATGCTTTTCTCCGATCCCTTGATGCTTCCGAAAAGAAAATTCTAACAATACTTGTGCAATAGTATATAGAATTATCACAAGCCAACTAACTAAAATTAACAAAAGTGCTCATTCAAGGTGGGTCTTGCTACTAAAGCTGTTTGCCCCTATATCTGATTTTAAGCTGCCAACTAAAAGGAAGCCAAATAACCGGCAGGTCCTACCACCAAACTCTTGAATTCCTCTTCGGCGAATAATGGGATAGGCCATTGTATTATTATGCTTCTTTACTGAAAAGGCAAGTATGTTTGACATCTGATTTCGATTCCACGACCCACAGATTACGATTCAAGCACCCTAACTGCTAAAGCAGATGGAAGTATGCCAAAGTTTTATAACTTTGATCAAAAGATATATAGGAATATTATAATAACAATTGTTACTTAAGCAATACCATTTCACCACAGATCATTTGCTGCTTATTTTAACCTTCTTCTTTGATCAGAAACTTGTTGAAGAAATTAAAGCTTATTCCAATGATAGGTTTAAAATATTTTTTACGCTACCTATTTTTCAAGTGAAATGTGGCGAATACAATTTTAAAGAGACCAAACTTTCATCCACACGGTTGAACCTCACAGCCACGCCAATTCTGTAACGTAAATCAAGCAATATTGGTAAATTTTCTCTCACATGATGCCTTTATGAGTGATTCACGCACTTTTAAATGTTGACGAAGTATTCACTATCTAGGTAAGGGTGAGGAAGCAGCAAGTACAAAAAATTGTGTTTTGCAAAAACAACATTAAGACGTGTTTTGAAAAAAAATCTTTGTGTTACGGAACTTAGACTTGTACGTTATGTTAGTTGCTGCAAGCTGGAACACTTCTGAAAGAGATTCTCACAGTAAAGTTCATTTAGGGGATGCTAAGCAAGTTGGCTTGGCACCATATGGAACTCAGATACGTTTTTTCTTTGACAATACAGCTGGCATTGGTCAAGAGGAATAAGTTAGCTGCAGTGGCAACTATAGATGCTTATTTTGATTCAAAACAAGTTCCAAAGTTCATGAGCACTCCAAAGCATTAACAAGTGTCTCCGCCGCCTTTGTTGATATAATTTGTCATTGCTTCAAACAGGTCAGCAGGCCTTCTCGTGTTCAGTTTTAATGGTTGCACTCCCATGCACCAAAAGTTTCTTATGGTTCATAAAGTCACTGAATGAGGGGATGCCCATATCATGTAGTGACACAGAATAAGTGTGGGGAAATAATGTTCAAAATAATGCTGTAAGAATTATAGGAAGGTCGATAACTAGTTGTGGCAGCAAATTCTTTGGGAATTGTAATCCTCTTGATCCTAAATTGGGTCTGGCTGTCAGCTCGATGTGGATGTAACAGTCAGTTTACAACTAATGTTATTATTAAGGTAGTTATGAATTTGTGGTAATGTGATATATTCTTGTAACAACACAGAGATATGGGTTCTGGAGCGACAAAGACTCAGTCTGAACTAACCTGTGTGCATCAGAAACAACCAGTTGATACAAGTTTCGTTCAGGGAAGTGAATACAAAATGAATATGAGTAGATAAGTATATTTGAATTTAACACTGTTGCTTGCAAAATGAAAATAATTGTCTCTAATCTTAGTTTAGGCATTGGTATTGAAAAGATAACAAAGTTTACAGTTAGTTGATTATGAAAGAAGAGACGTCTCATTAATTTGTATGACACATTAGTTTCTGTTACATATTTCAATTGGCCAACGAAAAGTAAAATGTTGGTTGTGCATACTGGACAATTCACAAGAAGTCATGTTATGAAGTACCTGAATTACCAGTTAAAGAGCAGTTAGACTGTTTTGATTATTAGCGATCAGCTGAAATGTGTAAAAAATAGCCTTCATATTGTTTTTGCTCAAATGAATTAGTTGACCAGCAAGTAAGGCTAACACTGATTGGTCATGAAACGGCAGTTCAAGGTGACGTATTGATAATTAATTGATTAAAATGCCTTTAAACACTTGGTTGATTGATAAATTAATAGTTAATTATGACCTATACTGTCTGAGCTATCAAAAGATGTGTGACACAAAAATGTTGATCTGTTGTTACGGCCTATACTCTCTGAGCTATCAAAAGATGTGTGACACAGAAATGTTGATCTGTTGTTATGACCTATACTCTCTGAGCTATCAAAAGATGTGTGACTCAGAAATGTTGATCTGTTGTCTTGTGATGCTTTTTTTATCTATATAGCGAAGTGTAGTAGCAATACTATGGTAAAGACTGCATGATACTCACTATACTGATGTATCTAGAACAGATAAGGTTATCAGGTACAATCACATTACTAAAAAAATCTCTTATCATTGTTAATAGTAACTGAAAAAATGTTGCAATCCTTAGTTTAAAAGTACTTGCGTTATATTTTGTGGCAAATGTTGGTAGGCATTTCCTTTAAGAGGCTTCCTCAGTGCATACGAATATATATGTGATTGTCAAATGTTATGTTTCCTAGTTGTCAGTTAAAGGCTTTTACTTATACTTGTTAATAGTACAAATATATATATATATATATATATATACAATGTGTTGTTGTTGTTTGGCCTAGGATTCTTCAAAGTAGGTATCTATTATTTGTTGCAGTTAATTCAATGATAAACAGACAGTACGTACTTTACTTGTTTTCAAAACAATATAAATATTTAAAAATATACACAACAATTTTTTTCCACTATAGAGATTATTGGCATATCATGAGCACTATATATAGTTCTCTTCTTTTTGTCAAAAGTCTACTTAAGCATATCGAATTGCTTTAGAATTTTAGTTGACAAGTTAAACTATCTTCTGTATTTCTATGGTATCAATATTCTGTGTGTGATTCACACACATTTTAGGCGTCAATTACGTCAATCGTTTGGTCTTCATTTTCTTAAAAGTGAGGAACACATACCAGTACACGTTTGACCTGAGAAACCCAGGGAAGATCTGTCAATTTTCTCACAAAAGGCTACAATCAGCTCAAGGCAAACAGAAACACTTATATGATAGGAAGGTTAATGATTGATGTTTCAAGTTCGGACAAAAGGTTTTGATTCTGCTACCTACAGATAATAACAAACATCACCCTGCAGTGAAGAGGTTTTTTGAGGTGCAGAAAGTGAATGGCAGAATGAATTATAAGGTGAAAGTGGATAAGAAGACATATATCTACCTGCCAATCTGCTATTAAGGTAGATATGAACATGACAAGTGAGACTATCATGCAGATTCAGAAAACAGTGAATTTGTCATAGAAAATGAAAGTCTACTAGACGTAAGGCTACTGGATGTAGATGAGATGTACGAAGATATCAGCGTAAAAAAGAATTGATTGGCAATCAGAAGAACAGTTATAAAATCTACTATACAAATTTGCAGCTGTCTGCACAGACAGACCTTGTGCAACACCAGATCAAGACCACGACTAGCGATCCAATCAAGATGAAGCCTACCAAATACTTCATGCAATGAAAGACCTGATCAAACAGGAAGTAGAATCAATGGTAGAAGCTGGAATTATCAAACTTTCAAATTCAGCCTTCTGTTCACCAATGGTAATGGTGAAGAAGAGGGACTGCTCAAACTGCTTTTTTATAGATATCTGAAATATGTGCCTTGTGATGACTCTAAACCTTCGGGTAACCCTTGGGCAGTTATGGCCTAACTAAATGGGGGCAAGCTCTTTTCCAAAATCGACCGCAGTAATTGTTATTGGCAGATCCCGACAGAAGCATACTCTAAAGAGAAGACAGCCTTTGTGACACCAGATTGGTACTACCAGTTCAAAAGTATGTCATTTGGATTAATCAACTCAGCAGTTACATTCAACTGCATGATGAGGAAGATGTTGTGCAAAACCACCAACACTGAGCATTATGTAGACAACAACCTGACTCATACAGCCAGATGGGAAGACCACCTGAAGAAACTCAAAGAACTGTTTGGAAAAGCGCTACATCGAACTTTGTTGGACACAAGATTGGTGACTGACAGATAGCCATGGAAGAAGAAAAGCTAACCCACATACAAGACGCGCCAGATCTGACGACAAATCAGCAGGTTAAATCCTTTGTGGGGTGAGTGGAATACTGCAGGAAATTTATCCCAATCTATAATCAAGTCAATGCACCACTGATGGACCTGATCGAAAAAAGCCAACCCAACAAAGTGAGATGGGAACAACCACAAAATATGGCTTGTTAGTTGTTTTACAAAAAAAGCAAATTTTGAAGGAATACAACAAGAATTACCTGTTATGAATTGGGCAGCTGAGTTATTTGAAGACACTTAGCAACAGGGGCGTAGATCCTGAGGGGATGGGGTATATGCCCCCCCTTCATTTTAGGTGGGAGGTATGGTGCATACAATCATCCCCCCACAGTTTTGTCTGTTGAATTGTTTTATTGCATCACAGGCCTACAAATTGTGTGTTTGTTCTTGTAATTATCATGCTCTTACCAATCGAATTACATAATTAGGCCTAGATGTAGGTTTTTTCAGTAGCCGAAATGTACATCTTTAATATAGGCGTGCTTCTTAGTTTTTCGATCTAAGCGATAGTTCGTAAGTATCAGTCAGTAGGCCTAAGTATATATGCAAGGCTAGCAAGCACTATCACAGAATCTACCTACGTCTTGTACGTAGTGTAAGATTAAGTAAAATATTCATCACAACAGAATGAACAGAGTATAAAATTCGAAAATATTACTCCCAAGCGTAAACTCCTGTGATCTAGATCTGGCAGGCCATTTGAGTTTGTAGCTGCATGAATGTGTATATTGTGCGGTTTTCCTACGCCATTTGTTCTTATGCATGTCTGGTTTATTGTTGAACGCCTTACTCTCCTTAGCTGCAGAAGCCGCTGACCATGGTGTACGTTTAGTGCACAGATAACGACAGGTTCGGGCCGCTCGAATTTAGACGCGCCCTACATCACCCCCTCCACTCCCTTTAGTCTGAGCCTCGATTTTACAACAGATCTCAATAGACCTGAGTTTGTGGCCCTCATTAATCCATTAAAGTTCAGGTTATCACCGCCCTCTAATAAAGTGCTGGTGCTTTATGGTAAAAGAACAATATATTATCTTATCATAGATAATAAAAATGTTGTATTTTCTTGTATAATTATAACACAAAAGGAGCGATTTCAACGCCCTGAAGCCTCTACTTGAATTGTATTGCTAGTTTTTGTTTAGGTGTTTTTATTTAATAGACGTGCTTATAGACATTATATAAAAACGTGTTTGCCTTTTGATGAGCTTTAACAGGAATATAATATATTTGTGATTGTTTAAGTATTTTTCGAGAAACTTGCAATTACTTGTGTTGTAACTAGCACACATTATTGTCCAGCGATGCCCAGGCGGTCAGTCGGCTTGGTAGTCACTGTGAGGTTCGCGCGTTCCACTTAAATACATTGTGCAGTTCACTCCTGCTTCCATTCTGTTCTATCTTCGTTCGTTGTACGTTAGAGTTTTTCAATAAAGACTGTGTTTTAGCATATTGAGTCATCCAGGAAACAGATTCCAATCATGACAAGCAAGCGTCTAAAACTTTCTGATATTAGACAGTTCTGCAAGCCAGTTACTAGTACTACAAGTGACAATGCAGATGCAGATAATCCAACAAGCTCAAGCAAAGGAATAGAAACTTGCCATGCAGATGAAATACCATGTTCATTAGAAGACGAGTCTGAAAAGGCTTGTGCATCTATTGCACATCAGAACCATCAGATAGTTGTGAAACAAGTTTGTGCAGTAATGAAAAATCTGACACTCCACAGATACAGTGTGAAAAACCATATCATCCAGACGCACAACTAATACCACGACAGAAAGCAAAATCTCAAAATATCAACTTCCAGGGCAAATAGTGTGATGAATTCCCATGGCTGCACTTCGACAATCAGAGTCAAAAAGTCATATGCTTTCATTGTGCCAAGGCGGAAAATAGAGGCCTTTTTACAGGGAAATTGGAGAGGTCAGTGGAGTATACCTTCATATCCACCAGTTTTTGCAACTGGAAAAAGGCAAGATAGAAATTCAACAAACACCAATCCCTCTCTCAGCACAGATTTGCTATATCTCCAGAAGGTTCACTTGATGTAACTCCAGTGACTGTCCAGCTACATGATGGAAAAAAGAAGCAGCAGGAAGAATACAAAAGAAGTCAAAATATTCAAAAGTTTACATTTCTTACTGCGTCAAGGTTTAGTATTACATGGACATACTGATACGGAGGTGAACATCCTGCAGTTAATGAAGCTCCTGGAAGAGGAAGATCTTGAGTTGACGGCCTACTTGTCAAACAAAACCACATTCACATCACCCCAGGATATAATGGAGATGTTCAGCCATCAGATGCTGAGAAACATAGCACACGAAGTGCTGCAAAGTAAAATATTTGCATGAATGGTTGATGGCACTCAAGATGTTACAGGTGCCGAACAGGAAGCAATATGTGTAAGATACGTAAATGAGAACCTAGACGTCCATGAGACATTTCTTGGTTTGTACAGTGTTTTCAATACAACTAGTGAAACAATATCCTCGACTATACTTTATGTACTGACTAGACTCAATTTACCACTGTCAGGATTGAAAGCACAAACTTATGATGGAGCCGCTAACATGAATGGTGCGCACAGTGGATGTCAGGCAAAATAAAAGAGAAGCAACCATCAGCTTTGTTTTTTTCACTGTGGAGCACACAAGGCTAATTTAATAATGTAACATGCAGTTGAAACTTGTGAATGTGTTCGAGATTCTTTCCAGTGGGTACATGAACTTGGTGTCTTGCTTCAGAGGTCAGGCAAATACAAGATAATCTTTGAAAATATTGTATCGTCAGACAACCACAATGGTCCAGTTAAATACATTCGCCCACTGTGTCCAACACGCTGGTTGTGCCGCCTATCTGCATTTACATGTGCTAATGATCACTACAGTGACATTGTTGATTCTTTGTCTAAATTAGCAAATGAAGAATCAGATGTAGCAGTGAAAGCACGAGGTCTGCTGGACAGATTTGACAAAGGAAAGACAGTTTTAGGATTGTTGATGGCTCGGCATCCATTAGCTGCATTAAAGGAACTAAAACGTGCATTCCAAGCAAAATCAGCGACAGTATCTGGCATGATTAAAGCATCTGCAATGACAGTTGAGCAACTGC
Organism: Tachypleus tridentatus; assembly: GCF_004210375.1. NCBI lineage: Eukaryota > Metazoa > Arthropoda > Merostomata > Xiphosura > Limulidae > Tachypleus > Tachypleus tridentatus. Next base: position 13,730,091 of record NC_134829.1, on the reverse strand, counting down.
GGGTATTGCGAACAGAGGAAAATTACAACAAGGTATTTGATGAAGCTGAGAAAAAAGGTAACTTTTCTAGATCTAGTGCCTATTGAACTACCACGCATTCGCAGACCCCCCAGAAGGATCACAGGTGTGGGCTGAGCACACCATTCTGCAACTAGAGATTACTACAGAAGCCAATACTTTGAATTTGTCATAAAACATCTGATTACTAGATTTAATGCAGACAACAATGGCTTGAGGCAATATCTGGCACTTGAGAACATGATCACATCTGGCAAGATTGACAACTCGGTTATAAACTTTTATCCAGAAATCTTTGCACAACGGCTCGAGTTTCAGTTGCCCCTGTTCAAAGGAACAACAAAAGCAGTATCTCTAAAAGGTGCGAAGGATGCTTACTGTAAAATGCATGAAACAAGCCAGCAGGTGTTTAGTGAAGTGTTTCTTCTCATAAAAATTTTGCTTATACGTCTAGTATCTAGCTGCGAATGTGAACGCAGCTTTTCTGCATTGAGACGGTTGAAGACGTGGTTAAGGTCAAATATGTCTTCGTGCCGCCTCAACTATGTGGCAGTTTGTCACACTCACAAAGATGAGGTCGACAAGATAAATATAGAAGAGCTTATGAAAGAATTCATAAACAGATCATCACAAAGGAGGTCTACGTTTGAGGAACATGTAGACTAGAGGACGAAATGAATCTTACTTCAATGAAAAGTATGAATAATTGTGTGTTACATTGTATTGATGTGTAATTTTCAAGACATTTTAATTATTTTTATCAAACAACATGAACAGTTTTTCAGTAGATATAAACTTATCAAGGGTAACTACTAATTTTATCAATATTTGAAAACGTAATTCACGCAATGAAAGTTACTAGTACTAGTAACCTTGTCAAGTATAATGGTCATCTTTTATACTGTGCAGTGTGCAGGAATAAATTCATGTGGCAGTTAATTTGTGACACATTTGTCTTTATTCTATTAACATTTTGAAAACTGTTAACAACACCTCACTTATACAAACCTACATGGAAACCTTGAAGTATCGTGGCAACAAGATTACTATGTGACTGCATGTTTACAGTTTTCAGGTTCACGTAATCAGAGATTACCAATTTGCAAATTGAACAGTCCACATAAGTGGTTGCAAAAATCATCACCCCCCCCCCATCGGGTGCAAAAAAATGTACGCCCCTGCTTAGCAAGTACGGAAAATTATTAAAGAAATATTTTTATATATTAAAAACAAATGTTTCTCACAGAAAGAAAATAGCAGCTGCAAGTATAAAAAGCAGGCTGGCTCACAAAGGGTATAAGAGAAAAAATTAAAGAAAAGCATCACATATTTAAGAAATTTAAATTGACTGTTATTATAAACGATTATAGAATATCAAGAAAGTTGGCACAAAGGAAATTAAGACATCCAAAAAGATGTATGAAAAACAGTTTGGCTGAAAACATAAAAACTAACAGTAAGGGGTAAACAAAATGTTAGGATGGGGATAGGATACTTGAAAGAAGATTTATATCTGATGATTATGAAACAGCTAGGCTATTATATTCTGCGCTTGTTCTTCAATTTTCACTAATGAAGATGTAAGCAGTATTCCGAATTTTAAGCAATTGATGAATAAAAACAAAGTTGAACAATACAACTGCATAAATTCTGAGATTGTTAATATAAAATTGGAAAGTGTGTAGAATGATAAAGTTCCTAGGCTGGATAATATATTTCCTCGAGGGTTTTTAAGGAGGTCAAGGATCGAATATGTGAGCCACTTGTTGCAAATTTTTGTACGTTTATGAACAGTGGACAAGTACCAACAGACTGTAAATTAGTTTTGGTTATAAATGGAGTTCGGTCAAATTAGATTAATGTTGCAAATGGTATACCTCAGGACTCAGTCTTAGAACCATTGCTCTTTTTTATTTACCTCAGTGAGACAGATGAAGGAATGGTCAATAAATTGCTTAAATTTGCTGATGATATCAAGATCTTGAGTCTTGTTGGTTGTGAAGAGGATTTAGATCATTTAGTGAGTTGAGCAAATGAATGGCAGATAGGTTTTAATTATCATAAATCATAAGATACTGTATGTAGTTTATCATAATTTGAATTACAAATATAATTTAGATGTGAATAACCTTAACAGTGTCATGAAAGAAAAAAATCTTGGTATAATGGTTGATAATTTTCTTAAGACATACAAGCAGTGTGCTGTTGCTAGTGGAAGAGCAAATAGAATTGAATACAACTACAAACTTAAAGAGGTCATATTTTCATTGTATAGGTCACTGGTTAGGCCACATTTGGAACATTGTATTCAGTCTTGGGCTCCTTACCTTAATAAAGATGTTGAACTGTTGGAAAGGGTTGTTAAATTGGTACCTTGTATGAAGGATTTGTCATATGAGAGATTAAGATCCTTAAAATTGTTTTCTCTTGAAAAAAGAAGAGTTAGAGGAGATCTGATTGAAGTGTTTAAGATGGTAAAAGGAACTGATGATGTTTACACATCAACATTTTCCCTACTTCATAGTGAAGCTGTCTTCAACTAAGATAATTTTATTTTTTAAATAGAGTGGTTCAACCATGGAATGGGTTTTCTTTGGATGTTACGGAGGCAGTACATTTGAGTGTAAAAGAAAGCTTGATAGATATATGAATGACAAGAGATGCTTTTAAATTTCAATTTTAATAGTTTCAGTTTGGCTTAGAGGCTAAGACTGCCGAGATGTACCAACAAATCCCTTGTTTTCCCTAAACATTATGTTATGTCAGCAAAAAATAAATAAACACTCTGTAATTATAACGTGAGTATATTTCATCTCAATAAATTGCTTAAATTTGCTGATGATATCAAGGTCTTGAGTCTTGTTGGTTGTGAAAAGGATTTAGATCATTTAGTGAGTTGAGCAAATGAATGGCAGATAGGTTTTAATTATCATAAATCACAAGATACTGTATGTAGGTTATTCTACAAAAACACCAAACTACCCTCATTTCTTTAATACGTTAATGACTGCACTTTCCATTAACCATTTTAAACGTTGACCATCTCTGCTCCATAAATCACAGCTAATAAACCTGTCCAAAAGAGTTGGTAGCTGAACATTTTAAGGCAGATTATGTAGTGAAGAAAGAATATTTTGCTTTATTAATTAAAATCATAATTTACTTTAAACGTTAAATATTTTGGTCATAATTTCAGTTATCATATTATTTATGAATATTAAAGTTGTTATTGCCAATAGTCATTTCACAGGTAATTATAAAAGTTTAATATACCACTGGTTCCTTTATGTTATAGGACTTATCAGGAAGTTTCAGAATCATGGAAATGCAAAATGCTACAGCTTTCAGTCTAAATGTTTGTAGAAATTTTTATTTATGTTTAACCCGAACAAACTTTAAAATAACTTTTTCCAAAATTTATGAAATAATTTGAGTCATATATAATAAATAAGTGACGTTAACTTCATGTAATGTGTTTTTCAAAGTGAACTAATAAGAATATTCTCTGCATACTAAGTTCATGTTATTATCAAGTAATACTAGCGTTAAAATGTCGTATATGCGAAATAATTAGGAGACATAATTTCTATTAGGCGTAGTTTACTTGTGAAATTAGGCCAATTGGTTAATTGGATTGGATTTTCCAATATCACTTTTAATGAAATATTCAAAATAACACAACCATTAAAAGAAACCATAATAGCGCTCTTAATTCAAAAGGAAAGAGTGGAGTTTTAACTTATAGATTAAGAGGGTCTGATTCGCTGACTAAAGGTTTAGCCGAAATATAATTAATTATAACTATTCTGCAAGAACAAGGTTCAGTTCTTTAATAATGGTAATAAATATACCCACCTTAGTTATCTATCTTATGAACATGGACTGGTTTAGCACTTCCCGGTACTTCTAATATGACAGTCGTGAGTTCAACTTCTCCACATCAAGCATGCCCTTTCTATATAGATACCAATAGACCAGCCATTTTGGTGTAAAAATTCATGACTTACAAAAGTACCTGCCAGCCTCAACCAATGTCATAAGAAGAAAGAAATAGCTATGTTTCCTACAGTCAAAGGAAAAATACTTAAACTACCAATACATTTTTTGTTATAATTTTGTTAAATTAGTCAACACAGTATATTTTTTCTCAGTTGCTTTCAACAGCAGAAAATTTAAAATTTTTTAGGATGTAGATGTCAATAATAAATGTTACATTTATATTTCTAGTATTTTAGAAATTCCATTTTTTATATAGATCTTTCAATTTCTGCCCCCAGGCAGTTCAATGGTTACTCTGTGTTTGTAATGATAAATATTCGGTCTAAATACCTATAGTAGACAGAGCACATATACAGTCATGTGTTTGTTTGTTTTTTGTTTGTTTTTTTGGAATTTCGCACAAAGCTACTCGAGGGCTATCTGTGCTAGCCGTCCCTAATTTAGCAGTGTAAGACTAGAGGGAAGGCAGCTAGTCATCACCACCCACCGCCAACTCTTGGGCTACTCTTTTACCAACGAATAGTGGGATTGACCGTCACATTATAACGCCCCCATGGATAAAAATATGAACATGTTTAGTGTGATGGAGATTCAAACTCGCAACACTCTGATTACGAGTCGAGTGCCTTAACTACCTGGCCATGCCGGACCGAATATATTAGTGGGCTGTAATATTACTGGATTTAATAAGAATTGAGTAACGAATAAAGCGCTGTTTTAGTTTAAAATTTAACGAAGCTATCGAAAACGTTATTAAATTTAAAAAGTAGTGTCGTTACTTTGAACTTAACGTGTTTAGTAACGTTTCTACCCAAAAGCGCTCATTGTGTTCTTTACGCTTAGCAACAAGAAAAAAACAACAAAACATACAAAATCTCGCTTCAAAACTACATCTGTGTTACTTTTGTCCACATAATTAATGACTGTTATTTACGTAACAATAATCTTGTTATTCGTTTTTTACTATAAAAAATATTAACTAATTCCAAGCTCAGACCAGAGGCAGGAGTAACAGCGAGATAGAGCCAGATTAAATATAGTGACCTACGTAGGATTTTATAATAAAAGTAAGTTGACCTGTAATTGTAAGAAAACGACTACTTGGCGAAAAATAGCCTCTTTGAACAAATTCTTGCAAATTTTTCACACATTCTGTTATTAAATAATTTAATCACTTTAATTTGTTTCTGTCTGTGAGATTAGATGTTGATTTCTTTGTATAAAATACTGCAGAAAAAACATCTGGTAATCTCAAAATAAATTCCAATTTTGGTTAAAAGATGACACCACTTTGTAATCTATATGAAACCAAGTGCTATCACTTTTGTCTAACCCAGCATTAATAAATATATAAAGTTAACATTAGTGTAATTAATTATCTAATGTAGCAGATTTGTACTGTACTTTCTACCTCTCTTTTAGAGCTACTGGAAAACAAAAGTTGTCATTTTAATATACTGTAACATATTACAAACAGAAAGAGGAAGTGACGTCAGAGTCATCACAGATCGAAGCTTCAGAGTTCTAAAGTCAAGCGGAATCTGAAGTTTGATAGTTATAAAATAATATGGCTGATGGTTTGGTAAACGAATTTATAAACTTCAACAAGAATTGTCGGCATCTTCTTCATATTTTGAAAGATACTAAAAAATATTTTGCCGAAATCCAAAGAAGTGGATACTTGGATAACAGTAAGTTTGTTTTGAAAATGACATGTTTTCTAGCAAATATTTGTATTTCAACTGTGGCAGTAATACTTCAGAGAGTTTGGTTAAGCACGAAGCTTATATACGATTAGTTATTTATAATTTGACTATCACGGGTATCGAAACCGAATGAAAGGTAGCGTTAACAGCCCACATACTTGCCGCTGTGCCATGGTGAGCATTTAGATTAGATTAGCACATGTAAGATATTTTAAACAGTATTTATAATTTTAGAAAAACATATGATTATTTTAAATATAATTTATATATATATATGTTTAAAATTATGTTGAAAAATTTGAACAAAATAAATTTAGGGGCTTAATTCATAATGTATTTGTTAAACAAGTTTTTAATATCATTACGAGCTCTTCGCTAGGCAAGAGATAAGTTAATTAGAATTGTACTTGTCCTTGTACTCCTTAGCCCTGGTGAGACCGCATAGGCGAAACGTGGGCTGAAACTAAAACGTTTTATTGTCGTTGTGTGGAGAGTAAAGGTAGTGTTTTTTCTAACTTCTTTGCTCAATGATTAAAATATCCATATGATAAATAGAACAATGAAGAATGTTGCGTAACGTGCAACAATTGTACCACAAGCAGAAAAATGTTCAATAGATAATACGTTACATCAACTAAATAATCATATCTATACACGTGGTTAATTATTACGAAATACGAAAAATGCATTTAAAATAGTAAATTGTCATTACAGGTACATACAAATTCATACTGAATATGAAAAAAGAAACATTTAACTAGTTCAAATGAACGAATTATTACAAACACAGTTAATCAATTCACGGCACAATGCTAAAACAAAATATTTTTATTCTACAACACCCTGGTGCGGTCACCATTCAAACTTTGTTTGGTCCATAAATTCTTATTTTAATGTATTTGGTTTTCTGTATTAAATTTCTCATGATAAGTTGTGACACAAAGTTATATTTTGTTTTAAGTATTGCATTTCTGTTAGTTATACACATTGTATCCTGAACTAATTCAACTTTAACCTCCCCCCCAATGACACAACGGCATGTCTATAGACTTAAACGCTATAATCCCTGTTTTGATACCCGTAGTGGGCAGAGCGCAGCGAATCCATGGTGCTGCTTTGTGCTTAACATCAGTCAATTTGATATTCGGAATAATTTTATGCACGCGTAAATAACATTTGACTTCACTTGTAGTTTTCTTTATAGTTGATATTATGTGTAGAAATAATCAGACTTAAGGAGGTTTCGAGAAACTTAAAGAAACTACAGCAAACTTTGAGAAGCGCAAAAATGAAACCGAATAAGCTTACAATCTTCATCTGAAATTTAGAAAAAATGTTTATGATTTTTAGTCGATACAAGCTTAATTGTAAATGAAGAAAGATTTAGTTTATTTTATGATGTTAAAAAATTTGTAGAGTTTTGTTCAGTATTAGTAACTTGCGCAAATCAGAATTTCGCGCAAATCTACTCGAGGGCTATCTGCGCTAGCCGTCCCTAATTTAGCAGTGTAAGACTAGAGGGAAGGCAGCTAGTCATCACCACCTACCGCCAACTCTTGAGCTACTCTTTTACCAACGAATAGTGGGATTAACCGTTACATTATAATTCCCCTGCGGCTGAAAGGGCGAGCACGTTTGGTGTGACCGGGATTCGAACCCGCGACCCTCGAATTACGAGTCGAACAAATTAACACACTTCGCCATGCCGGGCCTGTTAATAACTTCAAAGAAATTGATTCTAATGAGCTTCTGAAGACTGTACAAAAAGTAAAATAAAAGGAAAGAGAATAGATGATATTTGTGAACTTTTATGTGCAGAACGTAAATTAATATGAAGAAATAAAAATTGAAACACGACAGGAAGCAACTACTCTTTCCTATGATTACACTTTAGCACATAAAACCATTTTTCATAAAAGGAACTTCTTACCTTCTCAGCAAAAACTTGTACCTGTTCAATCCACTAAAGTTGAGGGTTTAGAAAAAATCTAACTCGTCTTGTTCCAAATCTTCAGATAGTCAGGATGAAACTTTGTCGAAATCATCAAGGTCTGCTTGCAATTTCTGTAAGAAACCTGATCATGTTATATCTGACTGCTGAAGTTTGATAACAAGAAAAAAGAAAAGAAAAAGAGGCAACATGGAGTGTGTTCATGTCCACATATGGACATAGTTTCACCAGATCACCCTATATTGTTGATTTGGCCACTGAGAAAAGGGCTGTTGTAATTAGGGAGGAATATAGATCTTTTGTATCTGTTGGTTCTGCGACTTTCAAGTGAATCAATCATTGTTGTTGGAACGTGTACTGCCTTTAGATTCGACTTCTGCTACTGGTGAGTCTATTATTGCTCAGGGTATTGAGAGTTGCTTTGTTAATGATCCTCTTCATAACAATTATTTAGCATCAAACCTCATTTCTGGAGCAGATATGGTTGAAGTAAGATCTTCTCTGCTGATTAAAAGTGTATCATTATTGTTGGAAAACAATTTGTCTGGGGGAAAAGTTATTACTGAACCCAAAATGGTTAGTGAACCAACCACTGTTTCATCTAAGGATGATGTTGTTGTTGGGGAGAATTCAGAAGTGTTTCCCTCGTGTCATGTGACTCAGGCTAAGAAAATAAGTCAAAAATAAATTATAGAAACGTATTCAGATGACGTTATCATACATTCTTTTCAGACAGTTTTTGGATCCTATAGGGATCTTGTGAATAATTGTCCTATTGACAATTCATTGGTTTATTGCATTTTTATTAATGTATTTTCATTGATTAATGCATGTAATGTACTCTGCGCAAGTTTCGCATGTTCTATAATTTTATAGACGATTCTCGAGAGTAAGAATTAACAATATACGAATATTGTTGCCAAGTGAATTTTTGATAATTTCGCCTATAGCTTATAAATCGACGCGTCAAGAGACAATATAATATTGTTAGTCTGTTACACTCAGTATACTATGAACCTCGAAAGCAATAATTATGACAAATGCTTATTAATCGGGAAACTGCAGATATTTAACTAGGAAAGTTTATAGATTTGGAATATTACGACGCGTTCAGTTTCAGAGAATTAACTTCGGGCGTTATTATTTCCACGAAGACATTAGATATCTATCTTCCTCTGTGAAAAGTAAGCTTGTTAAACATGACTAGAACTAGCAAGGATTTCCTTCAAATGAAGTGTATCAACATAAAAGAAATTTGTGCCTTGTGGACCTTGACCAGGTAAAAAGATTGAATATTGTTTGTGAGTTTGTAAATTTTTTTATACAGTAATTATTTGTAATAACCGTTACTATAAATTATGATGTTGTTTGTATATTAAAATATATTTGTATTAAAAAAGAAAGTTGTGTCTATCAATCTTGTTCAAAAACATCACAGATTTGATACATATTAACACTTAACTTCTAAAGTAAAATTAAAATTTCCGGGTATTTAAAATCATAATACGTAACGTATGTAGCATAATAAATCGAAGGATCGTCGGAGATAAATTATAATATGCAACATAATACATTTACACTTTAAAATCCCAAGAGCGGTCCCAGAACTGCCAATAAAAGTTATTTCCCCCATCCCCTAATTGACGTCGGAAATAGCTGACTTGAAGTCACGTAAACATCTTCACAGTTTTCATGCATATAAATGACATGTAATTTGACAGTATAACAGTGATAAAGAAAATGACTAACGTTCTTTTCCTCTATTTATCTAGTTTTTTTGTACATCTACTTTTTGTGTTGTTATAAAGTATATTTCATGTTTTGTTTGAACATGATTTGGCATGACGTTATGATGATATGTGATGTCTGGAAAATTTCCCATTCTCTTTTATTTGGATTTGACGTGGCATGCACATAAGATCTCGAATTTTCTGGAGACTTGGAGAAAATATTGTAATTATATAAAAGCAACAGAGTTAATTAGATCATCAGTAATTTTTTGATGAAACAGCAATTAGTTTGCGAAATTACAACTCTAAAATCCAAGGTTTGGATCCCTGTAGTGGACACATCACATAGCTCGATGTAGCATTACTCTAAAATAAAGAAAGATAGTTTGTCAGACGATTGGTTATTAAATCTATTAGTCAGCCAGATTTGAGTTTCACACTTACAAATGGATATTTAACAAGTAAGTAACTGTCAGACGATTAGTTATTGTGTTTGTTAGTCAGTCTGAATTGAGTTTCACACTTACAAACGGATATTTAACAAGTAACTGTCAGACGATTAGTTATTGTGTTTGTTAGTCAGTCTGAATTGAGTTTCACACTTACAAACGGATATTTAACAAGTACGTAACTGTTCAGTTTTATTTATAAGTTGAACCTATCAACGAGTGAGCTTATAAAGTTTCTGACTGAAGAAATGAAATGTTTTCCTTTTTGTTAAATGGACTGGATTTTCTATATTTAACCAAATAATAAAACAGAACCCAACCCACGATGGAAATCATTACACAGTGACCTCAGGAGCGGGATGGTATTTTTAGGAATTATAAAGAATCAATATCAGACGTAAAGATTATGGACACATGCTTGAAGTGGGAATGAATTTCGATACGAATTAAAGAAGAAGTAGAAAGACGTACAAGCAAAAATGGACAGAGCATTATAATAGCCTGCAAAAGAAAGATGTAGAAAATTGGAAGAAAGGGACAAAAATTAAATGAAGGCTAAGAAGAACATTATAGAATATTAAAAGAATATAAACAGCAATACTGGTTTAGTACAGAAGGATTATGACAATAAAATCAAAGAAGTTATAGAAAATTATAGGAAAGATCTTCATGGTAAGGTATATAAAAACTAAATTAACAAACACAAGATTCAAATTAGCCACATTTCTCTTTACAACCACCCAAAAACCAACTTCAAACATCATTAAACAAGAAAAGTGTGATAGGAGAACCAATATGATATGCACCTGTCACAACTATTTCTGTACTACGTAAGACTTTATAACCTTCCTGGACAATTCCAGGTATATCACTACCTGATCCAGTTCCAAAATTTAATTTACAATTTCATCAATGTCACCCATTTGAAAAAAAACAACAGATAATGCTATAAGAGACATATAAGCCTCAGTTTGAAATAATTTTTTATCTTGTTACTCATTTGAAAGGATCAGCTCTAAAATCTTTAAGCAGTCTCTTAGCTGCGATTCATAACAGCTATCAAACTAAAGTGTCTTCCTTATCAAACAGGATTGAAGCTGTATAGAAGAAGGAGTATGTGTGTTTTTCGTATAGCAAAGCCACAAAGGGCTATCTGCTCAGCCCACCGAGGGGAATCGAACCGAGGGAGACATACCGCTGTACTAGCAGGGGGCAAGAAGAAGGAACATTCCAAAGGAAAAATATTTAATCTGTAGTTAAACGAAATATTACTACTAATTTTTATTAACACAAAATTTGTGTTTCATATTTTCATTCAATCTGCTGACTTACATTGCAAAAGTTGATCCTCTATACATATGTTTTGCCCTTCCCCGAGTGGGCTATAATATTTCGTTGCTATTATGTTTAATATCGTCAACTTTAAGAGGATGTAACTCACAGTTTACATAAAATCCCTTGTTTCCTTCTTTTTAGTAAAATATTGCTATTAAAGAATCTATGACCCTATATTTCATAGAAATTTCTGTCATAAAAAATTTTTACACCTTACCTAACTTCAGTTATTCCAATAACAGCAACATCTTCACATACGACTAGTACTCCACTATCTTGCATTTCATTTTTATGCTTATAGAATTAATTTAAATATATCCTTAAAAATTATATATGGCATGGCCAAGAGGTTAAGGCACTAGACTCATAATTCGAGAGTCGCGGGTTCGAATCCCCGTCGTACCACACATGCTCGCCCTTTCAGTCGTGGGGGTGTTATAATGTAGCGGTCAATCCCACTATTCGTTTGTAAAAGTGTAGCATAAGAGTTGGCGGTGGGTGGTGATGATTAGCTGCCTTCCCTCTAGTCTTACACTGCAGAATTAGGGACGGCTAACGCAGATAGCTCTCGTGTAGTTTTGCGCGAAATTGCAAACAAATGAAAAAAAAAATCCAGAATTTCTATATAAGCAGTAACTCCTGATCTATTATTAATCAGCTTGTAATTATTTTATTGGTTGGACAAATTCTTGTCATCATAAAGCAATTCTTATTTATTCACGACTGTGAATGAAATACAAACCTGACGTATTTCTGCATGCTCGTCCCCAATTAAAGTGCAACTACACAAAAGAAGAAACGACAAATCAAAACAACAAAAAACCAATATACTGTAATATTTTGTAATCCCTGACGTTTATCGACCAGCGATTTCTTGTGTTTGTCATGAGATGGTCAAAGTTCAAGGGGCCTGGCATGGCCAAGCGTGTTAAGGCGTTCGACTCGTAATCCGAGGGTGGCGGGTTCGAATTCCGGTCGCACCAAACATGCTCGCCCTATCAGCCGTGGGGGCGTTATAATGTGACGGTCAATCCCACTATTTGTTGGTTTGTTTTGTTTGTTTGTTTTGGAATTTCGCACAAAGCTACTCGAGGGCTATCTGTGCTAGCCGTCCCTAATTTAGCAGTGTAAGACTAGAGGGAAAGCAGCTAGTCATCACCACCCACCGCCAACTCTTGGGCTACTCTTTTACCAACGAATAGTGGGATTGACCGTCACATTATACACCCCCACGGCTGGGAGGGCGAGCATGTTTAGCGCGACGCGGGCGCGAACCCGCGACCCTCGGATTACGAGTCGCACGCCTTACGCGCTAGGCCATGCCGGGCCCTATTTGTTGGTAAAAGAATAGCCCAAGAGTTGGCGGTGGGTGGTGATGACTAGCTGCCTTCTCCCTAGTCTTACACAACTAAATTAGGGACGGCTAGCGTAGATAGCCCTCGAGTAGCTTTGCGCGAAATTCAAAACAAACAAACAAATCAAAGTTCAAATTCTATCAGATGAAATCCATACAAAATCGACTTTTGGCAGAATTCCAAATTTTTTAGGGATAATTAAAACTATGTCGAGCTACAATTTCTATCCAGACTTGTGTATCAGTTTTGTATTTTATCACAATAAAAACTTTCAATTTCTTACCAATGTGATGCTGTTTTATTTCAGTTGGATTGTTATTATTATTATTATTTTTTAATAAATGTAATCTTCTTTTAACGATAGTGTGTGTGTGTGTTTTCTTATTGCAAAGCCACATCGGGCGATCTCCTGAATCCATGAGGAAAATCGTACTACTGATTTTATCGTTGTAAATCTGTAGACTTACCACTGTACCAACTGCATAAACACGTACTTCATATTTATATGTGACTTTTATTTTCTGCTTTCATTTACAGCGAATATAAGTTTAAGTGGTCCCGGTACCGTTAGGTTTAAGAAATATTTGTTTTGAAGAAGTACAAAAATATTTCTGTCAAAGAAATAATGGAGCCAACTGTGATGTGTGCAACCAATATTATACACTGTGTAAGTCAACTAAAATATTTTAATAACTTTATGAAATTAGTTCGTAAAGTATTCTGCCATTTTAATGCACACATTCTATTCAAAGTTCTACACTGTCTAAAATAGAACGAAATCAAACGTAGGATGGAAAAAAAACAACAAAGAAAACTTTGTTAAATTAGTGTTATTACCGGCATCAGTAGCATTTAGTTGTGCAAGAAAGGCGGTATGTCGTATCAGCAAACTATTTTGTCATGGTCATTTCACTTATGTTTTTATTGATACGGTGTTGGGTCTCATTGTACATTTTATAAACCAGAGTGAAATACTAAGCTTCATCCTCTACTTCCACTCATATTGGACACGGGCATGTGATGTAGGTACTTTTTATGTTTGTTTGTTTATTTTGAATTTCTCGCAAAGCTACTCAAGGGCTATCTGCGTTAACCGTCCCTAATTTAGCATTGCACGACTTGAGGGAAGGCAGCTAATCATCACCACCCACCGCCAACTCTTGTTGCTCTTTTACCCACAAAAAGTTGGATCAACCTTATAACGCCCCCACGGCTGAAAAGGTGAGCATGTTTGGCGTGAGGGGTATTCGAACTTGCGACCATCGGATTACGAGTCGAACGCCTTAACCCACCTGGCTCTGCCTGGTTGTGTGTTTTATGTCATTCCAACCTAAAACAAATATTTTCAAATGAACTGAAATGAACTCTGTTTTTTATCTCTATTATTTAGAGTAGCTTTTTGTATTAAAATATTTATGTTCAAATACTGAAGCTTCAGTTTGCACAAATTAGCAATGATGATTCGTATCTTTTACTATTCGTTACAACCTTCACATATACATTTAACTTTATTGAATTTGCGAGAAATTTAAAATAACGTGAACAATTAAAATGCTTATTTTCAATCAAAATTTCGACGAAAACACACAGAAAAAAAAAAGTGTACTTAAGAGTTGTCTCTCAATTTGATATACATTTATCGAGCAAACGCCTTTCAATGAACCCCTACATGTTCTTGAAATACTTTACGTTACAGCCAAAAAAGACTAGTCGAAAAGTACGAAGGGGTGTAGCCTTACTGACATGTCAGGATCAACCACCTATCAAAAGGTTGACAAACTGCACACATCACGTTCTCGTTGGAGACGCCACTGAAGAATCACTATATAGAGTTTAAATACTATTTCTTCTCGGGTCAGTCTCACGCAGGATACTAATATTACCAAGTACAAACTTTCTTTGACATCAGGAGGCCGCAAGAAATATGCGATGCTGATTTTATGAGAAAAATCATTATTTTTTAAAAGGTTGTTTGTATTGTGCAAATAAAGAAAAAGGGTGTTACATCTTACCCTAAAGTAAACAATATGAAGTCTTGACGTGCATTTTATGTATATTTTAGTATTTAACAAAAAATATCCAAAGCTAATTTCTTCTCTTCTGCGTATACCTCTTAAACACATGTATAGTTTTGTCCCCCTGTTGGTAAGCAGTAAGTTCATAAACTTACAACACTATACACCAAGATTCGATTCATCTCGGTGGACGGAGAGCAAATAGCCTGTTCTCAGTCTTGCGCTAAATATACAGATAAATAAAGCATAACTTCTAAAATACAGCTTCAAATAGGTGATCTAAAAACTTGTTTGTTTGGTTTGTTTTGAATTTGCGCAAAGCTACACGAAGGCTGTCTGCGCTAGCCGTCCATAAATTAGCAGTGTAAGACTAGAGGGAAGGCAGCTAGTCATCACAACCCACCGCCGGGTCTTGATCTACTCATTTACCAACGAACTGTGTGATTCGCCGTCACATTACTGTAAAGCATAAATAACCTTTTATGAGACTTATTATAAGATTCAGCAAATGCAAGAAAACTGTGAATAGTTCTGATAGGACATAAGATATGTTTTATGACCAAGAAACGGAATCAATCAGGATAGATAATACAACAAGTGGAAAACAGTGGTTACATTCTATTGCAGCCTAAGTTTTAAGGGAAGAAGCCATGATGAGGTTTCAAGTATAAATCTTTCCAAGAAAAGAAAGTGTGAGAATCATCAAGGACGTAAATATCAGAATGTTGTCCACCTAAGCAACAAGTTGCTAAAGGTTGAAAAGAGGAAGATACCAAGAAAGGTATAACAAAACCTATACAGCAGCTTTGTAACCAGCTATTAAAAAAGCTGATAAACCATGGGAGTATAACAAATAAGTGAAAAGACAATTTGTTGAGGAGTTAAAAGCTAAAGAAGATCTAGCATGTCTAATGCACTAACTTCAGAAGGTAACCAAACAAAACTAAGAAAGAGACAGATAAGAGCATGTACAAGAATAGACTGACATTACAGCTAACTATAAAGAGAATTTTGCTTTCAGACAAACGACTGAACAACAGTTAACCATAATATTGTGTATATTAAATGTTGTTGTAAAACACTGGCATTTGAAGTTGTCAAAGATTATTACATTGCAGTAATGGAACTGGTTCTCTATAAGAAGCTTAGACATAAGATGGAAAACCAAGATGAATCAGTAAGGAAAATCTGGTACTCTGAGTAACTGACTCTGACCAGGATCTGAGGAAGAAAGAAGAGTAAAGATTCCACTACATTACTTCCAGAAAGTCACTTTTTAACAACCTGAACTGTTACAGAGGTTAAAACCTTATAAAAATACATTAAACAGCCCAATGTTCTAACACGTTGAAGCTGTTGCTTTTTAAGGAATACACAAATTAGAATTGTAATGATTTTTAACACAGTACTTCAGCCCAGAAGAGACAGGTATTTGTGAAAATATGAAGGTCAAAAGGAAGAGGAAGAAAAGTCTTGAATTTATGATAATATATTCAAAGACATACACCATGAAACGCAAGATCCCATTGTGAATGTTGCATGGACGTGTGCACTAATGAAATGATTTAGTGGATCGAAGCCATCATCCACAAAAGAGAAGATGCGAAAGAGTAGAAGGACAAGATATCAAGGCTCAAAACATCATAGGATATAGAACAAGTGTACCTTCAATTGTGCTGGTACAGAATGCCTGATGTACCAAATACTATTTCTATTAAATAGTGTTGGAGAGTTAAATGGTCCACTCAATAGATTTAGTCGCTTGGTGGTCAGATAAGTGTTATTTTTTTATTTTTAAAGTGTTCGGACTCAACTTCAATTTCAGGTGCCAGACCTTGTCTCTGATGCGCTACGGTACCACTTCAACTTTGATAAAAACTGATCCAAATTTACTGCGATGACTGTGTAAAGATACCAACTGGTCGAAACAGGTAGATACGAAAATAACCTTTTACATCATAATCATTTTCTTAAATGTTACGAGGATAGCACAGCCACTAAATCAAACAAAACAATAACCAAAGAAACGAAACTCGACCACACCGTAGACCTGCTCTTTCATATGTGGATGTTATAGTTTTTGTTGTTTTTTCTCTGTGCAAAAAGCACATCACCACGATGATTCTTTACTCTCACTCTGTATTTACAAATCAGTTAATTTTATAATTTTGAATTATTCTCACTCTTACATGGGTTTTTTTGCTACATTGGCATCCTGTTACGACAAAAACATGACGATATTACCATTTGTTTGTGATGGTGTTGAAATAAAATTAATGAAATAATTCTCAACCATACAAACTACAGCCAGGGAGTTAATGTCACAGGTAAACACGTTTCACTCAGCTTGTCCTGATATCCACTGCTTTAACAGTGAGGAGATATAGGACCTGCGATGCTCCAAGCTGGCAAGGCAGGTGATTGAAATGTTTATAAGGTATTAATACTTCAAACTTGACCAGGCAGTTGTTTCGGTTTCAGTTTGTCAAATAACTGCAAGGAAGTTGCTTGGCCAATGCCACTAATCATTGTAAGTGAAGCCATACAGATTTCATCCCTACGTTCAAAGATGCTGCAGGAAAAGACTTCGACTATTTTCTGAAAACATTTGAGACAAGCAGCTGCTTGGCATGGCAGGACTCAAGAGAAGGCAGTCCAACATCTGGTAAGGAGCTTAGATGGCCCATCAACAAATACACTGATTGAGCAATGAGGAGACTGGAAAACAGTCATGGCTATGTTGTACTGCCAATTTCATCAAGTGAAGAATCAAGCAATCCATCAAGCCACATTCAAGGTTTGAAAAAGAAACACCATCAAGAGTCTGGTCAGTTCTATTGCTTACTACCTACATTCTTGCAGTTACGGCACTTGTCTTGCAATCTTTGGCTCGTGGGTTCTAATATCTATCCTCAAATATGCTTGCCATTTTAGACGTGAGTGCATTATGTCGTGTCAGTTAATCCCACTATTCGTTATTAGTATAACTGCCTAAAAGTTGATAGTAGATTGTATAAACTAGCTTCTTTTCCTCTAGTCTATAACTGATAAATTAGGAGTAATTAGTGCAGAGTCCTTGAGTACCTTTTCACAAAATCCAAAACGAATCAAACCAAATCCTACATCTTGAACAAACAACTCTCTTTTAAAGGTTTCCATCTTCAATTTTTAGCAATATGCCTTGAAAACTGTAAATAAAAACATGAAAATACCTTCTGCCATGCGGATTACTTCTATTTTTAGTTAAGATTCTCTAACTAATTGTTTGAGCTCTTTAGACCTTTTTCACAGAAAACTGATAACTTCATAATTCTTTGTTAATAAATTTAATGGCTTTTCTACAACTTTAGTTGATCTAAGTTACTTTTCAATTGAACAGCTTCCTTTAAAGATACACCTACTCCAAATTACCAAATTCAAATGTAATCATCTATGTATTTTTGTATATATCATGTGTTGAGATGCCCATGTGTTAAGCTAACATCATAATACGTGCAATTTGTTATGAAAGTTATGGGGGTTAGTGCTCCTTCTTGTTCCTTCCTGCAGGCGCCCGTAAGTAGCAAGGCATCTCTTCGGGTTTCTCACCAAATATATTGAAAGAACAATGGTAATTCAAATTTTTTATGAACCAGCAGATGAATTTGACGATATCAATGAAAAATTTAGAGGTTTTTAAATTTAGGAATATAGACTTGAAAATGTTAGAGCCAAGCCATGAGGGAGACAGGTTTTTAAGAGTTAAGATTGTTCAATGTCTCATATCATATAAAGAAAAATATTGCCCCCCTCAGTGGCTCAGCGGTACGTCTGCAGACTTACAACGCTAAAAACCGGGTTTCGATACTCGTGGTGGGCAGAGCACAGATAACCCATTGTGTAGCCTTGTGCTTAATTAAAAACAACAACAAAAAGGAAAAAATATTCAATGCTACATCTTTTAAATGGTATCAAACGAATCGCCATAGTCTCGTAGCTTGCATAGAGGTAACATTTTGCACCCTAACCCTTGGAAAACCTAAAGATTTCCCGAAAACCTTTTCTCTTAAACTGCTGGACTTACCAACTTCAAAATGCGTTAAACGAGTCGTCCCAGCTCAGAGGTTTGCACGAAGATAGAGCTTTTCATGCATTCCCTTATGGAACCCAAGTATTTTGCGAAAACATTTTTACGGGGTTTGCCAAAAAATTGACCCTAAATTTATCATTGATATACATTAGAATATGAAAGTAAGTATGTCTACTAATTAATGTTTGTAACTTGGCTGAAGAAATTGAATTTTCATCATAGAAGCAATGGTCATTAAATTGAAAAACTGTAAAATAGTAATAGAGTTCAAATATTAAATTTGCATCATAGTGGCATTGTAAATATGTATCATAGTCCCAAAAGATCTGTAGTATTAAATAAAGGTAAGATTTTTCGATGCTACAAACTGAAAAACTCGGACATCACAGCTCTGCATGCTCAAATATTTGCTGATCCATTGAGATAGGGTGCTGCCATACCTTGTCTTTCCCATTTATCATATCATTGTACTTTAGATTTCCATCACTTGGAGGACCCATATTTAGATTCCAGAGATTAAATTATTTTCCTCATATTTGATGTTCTAGGCCTAATGCCAGTATTCATCTTAATATAACTCAGTTTTTCCAAATTTTTCTGTCTTTTACAACAGTTATGCATTTTTGTCTTCTTTGTAACTGTTTTCTGAAGCCTATCACAGGTCTTCTACTACATTTTTAAAAGATCATATTCGTTTATTGACTTCTACATTGATTATCAGCTTCCAGTCTGTACTTGGTCTCTTGATTGGTTTATTGCTGGGATATTTTGAAGAGAAATGTCTGCTTAAGGGTATTGGACTTCTTTTTCAACCGTTAAAGATCTCAAAAAAGCTCCTTTTCTCAGCCATTCATTTCTCAGGTATTCCAGGTTTCATGGAATCTCAGGTAAATGTAGTTCATCTACACTCCTATATTTCGGCACCACCCTCTTGCCTTTCCATGTCTTCTACAGGAAAGTTTCCTGCGTCTCCCATTCAGAATTCCAGACCTCCTGCATCAACTTCACATTCTATCGGAGTACAAGGGTGATAATATCCTTACCAGTTTAGCACTAACAACAACATTGGTTACTACTCTGATAGTTGGGAGATCACCTCACATGATTCGTGTCTATATTAGAGATCTTCGCCATTGATTAGTAAGTTATTAAGTTTTTATGAGAAGACTGGCCATCCGTTTCACATCTTTACCTCCATTGTCTCTCCCCTTCCTACGAATTGTATTACATCCAATCGTCAAGTACAAGCCATCGAGCATCTTGAATACAAAAAGACCGTGTAGCGTGTCAACTACTCTATCGACGTTCTTCCCGTTCGTGTGTAGTACCAAAAAAGATGGACAACTGCGAGGTGTCATCGACCTTTCTTAGTTGTCTAGTTTCCTTAGTTTACTATAAAGGTGATTTTTTTCTTTCCAGTGGCACTTTGCACCCAGTCCAGGGATGACAACATTAGCTGTTGCCAATGCCAATCTTCATAATCTAATCATGGAGTCGTCAGACCATTATCTCTATTTTGTGCAAGAGAGAAGGTTTTTCAGTTTTTCTCTCTTCCATTAGTCTTAATATTTGCCCTATGCCCCTTTCACTGAATAATCAGATCCTTTTCACACCATCTTCACTCATTATGTATTCAAACTCACCATTATATGGATGATTGGCTTTTTCTTATTCCTTCCTGCCACTTGACATAGCTCTAATGTCGAGCTCTGTTATTAGAAATTGCAAGAGCTGAATTTCTTATCATAATGTTGAAGTCTATTTTTACTTCGACACAGTACCTTGTCCATTTGAGGTATTTTTAAATTCAAACCTCAGTCAGGTCTATCTTTCTTCTCTATATCATCAGGCCATGGAATGGGTTGTTCTTCTAATATAGCTATCTCCTTCTACACAAGCTTGTGTAATTCAATCTTTTTGGAATGTGGGCATCCTTAAAATTACTCATTCCCGTGAGTTGGACCCATATGCATTCCTTTCAGTGATTATTACAGGACCATTGAAACATTTGCATGAATGTGCTGGTTCATCTGTTGATTCTATCAGCTTCCAGTCTGCTCGACCTTGGCTGGTGGTTAAAGAAGAATAAAATCACAGTAAATGTTTATCTCCCATCTCCACATTCAGAAATACATCCTTTCACAGATGTTTTTCTCCAGGGTTGAGAAACTTGTGCAGAAGATATGGAATTAAGTGGGCTTTGCACAGAAAAGAAATCTTCTCTCCACATCAACCTTTTAGAACTTCTAGCAATCAATTAGCTATGTCTTAGGCTCTCGAATTTTTGCAAGAGAAGGTGGTAATTCTTCATTTGGAGAATTTCACCGTGACTTCTTCTATTCCCAAGCAAAGAGTGCTCACCCAAGTTATTTCTGTTTTCAAACATTGAATCTTTTCTTTTGGGCCAATAATCATCAGATTTTTCTCCTTGCTCGTCATATTCCAGGTGTTATGAATTTAGTGACCAATCAGTTATCTCGTCCCAATAAAGTTCTTCCCATAAAATGGATGCTTCATTCAAAAGTCTTTTTTTTATCTGTTCTTGTCTCAGAATGTCTCAGTTTCATGCTTTTGCAAATCACTGGAAAGCCCAGCTTCGTTCCTTCTGATCTACTGTCCCTCACCCTTTGGCTTTGTATATAGATACTCTTAGCCAGAATTGGATGGACCTTCATCTACATCAGATTTAGTCATACATTCTCCATCTGGCAATCACCATTCTCCTGCTTTACACTGACTTTTATGTGGCCTATTGCACGACATCAGGGATTGACCTCTCAGGTGGCATCATTATTAATGTAGTCCATTCAGCATTTTTTGTTGGACATTTATTAACAAGAAAGATTTACTTATCATCAGTGGTCTCTCAAACATGGTTTTAATCATTTGTGTTCCACTGCACCACATATTTCTTGATTTGTGACATAGTTATTTAACAAAGGTTTGGTGCCTTCATCCGTTTCTCTGTATCAGACAGTTTTGTCAACTACTTTTCATTTTTCCATAAAGTGTAAAATTCTTGAATCCATGGTTTTGTCCTTGCTTCTGAAATCTTTTTAGGTTATCTGTTCTTGACATCTTTTCCAGGTTCCTAATTGAGATATTTCATTAGTTTTCCCCGCCTTATCTTTTCCACCTTTTGAACCTTTGGCATCATGTTTACTATATCAACTTTTGCTTAAGATTTATTTTTCTCTTGTTGGCTGGTAGACATCAATGTTTGGATGTGTTTGTAATTCATGTTTGCAGGACTCTTCACCATTCCACTTATGTTCTGTTGTATCTTAATAGATCCTTTCTTCTCTTCCTCTCTTATTCATCTTCCCTCTACTTTTTTTTTATGAATTTTCAGATTCAGATCATCTTTTATGCTAGGTTCCAGTTCTTCAGTGTTATGTCACATACACTGAAGGTTTTGGAGTTTACTATTTGTTTATCTATTGGAATCCTGAGGTATCACATAACCTTGCCCCTGTCACTTTGACAGATTTGGTTCATCAATAGATGCATATTACTTACTCTAGGCTTTCAGTGCAGAAACAAAGACTTCTTTGTATCTCATCTCATCAGATTTTCCATATCTTAATATTCCTGACGTCTCAGTTGTATCAATTGATGGAGGAGATAATATAAACTGGTATGTGGACCATACCTAATTCAAACATATCTCATCAATTACATGACTTGGCAATTGTTTCCTCAAAATGTTTTTGGCTAGCCCCTTGGCTATTCTCCATACACCAACTGGTGTTTAAGACAGGTGAGTGACTTCATTTCTTTTGTGTCTATTTCTATTCTTTTTCAGGGACCTTCTCATCATTTTCATTTTAATCCCTTTCTGTGTTTGGTGTCATCTGGTAAGGTATGTTTTTCCAAACTCACACTAGCTACCATTCAACCAATATAAATGTTCCTGGTGGCAACAAGCTCTGTTGAGACAGGGTGTTCCATAAGACTACCTTGTACTTTTATGGGTGATAAATAATTATAAAATTACAAACAATACACTATTGGCTTGTTACTCATGGACTATCTGTGCTGTATATTCCCTAAAGTGAATATTGTTCAGTGCTACATACCATAAAATTAGATTTATGACTATATATTTTAACGTTAAGATTTTTCATTCCTATAGACCTAGAAGTTAGAACATTTAGTGCTATATATCTCAATATTAAGATTTATTAGTATTTTGGAGCGTTATTTATTTTATTAAAGTTCATAAATTGTTTTTAATTGAACCTTGCTACAATCTGCAATACAATACTTATGTACTCAATTTACAGTCTGCAGGTCACAGGTTCAAATCCCCATCACAGAACATGATACCTCTTCTTTTGAGCATGAGGCATTATAATGTAATGGTCTATCCCACTGTTTGTTGATAAAGAGTAGCCCAAGAGTTGATGGTAGGTGTTGTTGATAAGCAGCCTTCCCTCTAATCTATTACTTATAGAGTATGGACAACTAATGCAGATAGCCCTTGAGCAGATTTTACATGAAACTGAAAACAAACCAAGAACTTGTTAGCTCACATGAAAATTATAAATTAAAATTTATTGGAAACTTTTTAAAATTAATAGTTATAAACATAACCAGTATAAGTAACTGATGTAGTTTGATGAAGCATAATAAATAATTGATTTTATAGGTATATTTTGGCTGTCTGTACTAAAGAGCAAATGCTTTACATGAATGACTCTTGACAGACATGGCAGAGTCTGCTCTATTTTTGACAAAGTGGAAATTTCATTGTAACTTGTTTATGACTGTTTTACCTCATACAAATATTTGATAGAGTCTTGGATAGCCCATCAAGACTTAGTACCAAGCATTGAACAGCTTGTCGTACACTTCAGCCATTCCAAGCGGTTATGTGTCTGCAATAATTCAACAAACAATCAAAGTCTTCCTTTAATATTGCTATAAATTTCAATGGATTTATTGGTTTTGTTTTTCTCATGGAAATCCATGAGTGTGGCCTGATATACTTCTTTTCAACCTCCCACTAATTCTACTTTTTTTTGTCTCATTAATTTATTTTTGGTAAGTTTTTAATGTTTTTAAACAAGACATAATCTTACACAGAATTTATATTGAATTGGTGTTTATGTGTTTTAGTTTCCAATCACTCTTTGCACAATAACTGTAATGGCAGCTAAATGTAATATTGTAGATTTTACTCATTTTTATAACTACTTAATGACAACTTTGATGTTTTTAGTTAGCATTTTACCAAAAATTACACAATAATCCCAATAAAGGTTGACAACTGTGTTAGTCATAGACACATATTTACCCAATAAAAATAAAATTTAAATAGATTTGATTACTTGACCTAAAATTTGTAAATTGAAGTAGAGAAACCACACGTAGTATTTTAACTAATTTTATTTAAAATATCTTTATTATCTGAAAAGCTGCTTGCTGATTTCATGTATTATAGATTCAATGTGTACTACAGGTTCATTTCTTTGTTTTCCCAAACTGAAACGGTCAAAATATTCAGTCACTTTATCTGAACTGCCAAACAGTTAATGAATCTTCCTGTACAGAAGATACCATTATTTCAACTTTTACCTGTTAACTTGAGTGCCTTTGGAAAAAAGTCACCTACTAGCTTGTCCTATTCTGACACATCTGATGTTTCAGAAATGGGAGAACTAATCCTACAACTAATAACTTGCACATTTAATTAATATTTACTGAAATATTTTTTATTACTCTACAAGTATTTTCTGAATTAAAAGTTTCTATAATCAGTCAAACGAGTTTGTTCATCGTTTCATTAGGATTGCAATAATGACTTTAGAAGTGAATTATTTTCAATGATGTACCAAGTTATGGGTATGTAGTAACGATATTTTTTGGAATTTTGTCTTAGGTGAGCTAGAATTTATTGGGCTATCAGCTGAGAATGAAGACATTATTGAAGGCATTGTTCATCAGCCTCTTGGCATTGTTATCCTTGGAAACAGTTGCTCTACCAAGGTTGAGGTGGTCAATCAATTATTTGGACAAGCACTACTTCCTACAGTGCCCTCTTGTGGAGATAATGGGGAAGACAAAATACACAGAAGAATGGTAAGACATCTCCCTGTTTTCTTATCATCTCTTTTGAAGAATCTTATTTTTGAAAACAGAATTACTTGTACTCCTTTACTGTTTGTGTTTTTAATTTTCACAATGCTACAAGAGGGCTATCCGTGCTAGCTGTCCCGAATTTAGCAATGTAAGACTAGAGGGGAAGCAGCTAGTCATCACCATCCACCACCAACTCTTGGGCTACTCTTTTGGTAATGAACAGTGAGATTGACCGACACATTATAATGCCTCCAAGGCATCTTAACCACCTGGCCATGCAGTGCTCACACTCTTTTACATTTTAATACATTGAATACAGAACAGTATTGCAAACGTAAAATTTTACTGATAAATGTGAAATAAATGTTTAAAACTAGTGATACAGATTATGTTTGACACGTATCGTCACTAATAAAGCCTTCAAAATAAACATATGATGCAAGTTTCATTATCAATTTAAACCCTTTTGGCTGAGTTTTATTTTTTCAATTCTAAATGTGTAGAAATATACTTCAGTAAGAATATACTGTTAAATGTGAACATAAGTAACTGAAAATTAGGTCTATCTAGCTTGTTTTTGAGGATTTTTAGTAAATTGTTTACTCTTTCATGGTGTAAAATTTGTATATATTGCTGTAAATCATTATTATTTTAATCATTGTTATCAAAGGAATGTTGTTGCTGTCCATCATTAAATTGAACTTTTGGTACTATTGCTCTACATCAGTGGTTCTTAACCTTGTTGGAAGTAATAAACCCCGGAAGTTTCGTACTTGCATTCACTGAGCCCTTCGTAATTGGAAAAATATAATATGATTTTTTTCAAATTCAAAACATAAGTAGATATTTTATTAGTGTACAAAATGAGCCATGCATCAGTTGCACACAATATCACTGTGTTCAAAGAACAAAACTACAACACATTAATTTCACACAAAAACAAAAACATAACTCAATGAATATTTACTGCAAATCAAACTGACTTTTGCTGTTGCGTTTCAGAGACAAGTTCAGAAAAGAGCGGCTTCACCTTGGCAAGTGCCATTCTCATATCATTTTCGCAACAAAGTCTGTTCCTTTTCTTCATTTTTATGTCTACCATCCTCGGAAAGGATTGCTCGCAAAGATACGTTGTAACAAACGGTATGAGTATCTCAAGGACTTTCTTAGCAATAAGAGGGTACACTACGATTTCGTGACACCAAAACGTTGAGAGTGTTGTTCTGAAAAGTTGCTGTTGAACCTGGCTCTGCTGAAGTTCAATGATTTCGTCGAGGTATTTATCATTGACATCTGCTGTCGCAACACTAAACGTGAACGGCTGTCTCACCCATGCTAGATATAACTCTCTGGTGGGGAAGTATCCGTTGAGAGACTTTGCGAGCTCATCTAAGTGCATGGCAATTGCTTGCTTCAGTTCACCGAGTACACAAATATATCATGCAATCTGCATGACAATGTTGGTGCTTTCAAAAAACGTATTGTACGTATTCGTCCGACCAATTTCTGTTTTGCTTGACATAGTTAGTATGAAGGGATTGAAAAATTAGGAACAAATCACAAATGACGCACGATTACTACAGTCACAAGTTGACTGCTAAGCGCACAGCAGGAAGTTCCCTGCAGCACAGATATTAAGGCCAAGTGATGTGTCGTGATCAGCTGCAGCCAATGCTGGCAAAGTGGAGCATGACGTCACGAATCATACGAGTAGGATGAATGGAACGGACACACACACAGTGTGAGTGTCTTGACCTCCGCCGAACGCCTGAGACTGACTCACGGAACCCCTGGGGTTCGATTGAACCCAGGCTAAGAACCACTGCTCTACATTAATCTATATATCTCAAGACTTTTTTATATTTTTAGCTTACCACATTTTTATTTATTTAGTTGCTTGCTAAAATGTGGTTGTTGTCAGAATATATTAGATTATGATGGATGTTGCTTGTTGCTTAATGCACATTACATGTTATTGCTGACAAATTTTAATGTGATTATTGTAGAAATTATATCTAATCAAACTACAGATTAGGTGTGAAGAAAAGGGTGCAGCTAAAAAGGATTGATTGTGCAACTCAAAAAAATGAAATTAAAATCAGCAGCCAAATTCGTAGCTACACTTATAACACTGATAAGACTTTCACAGCTAATATTCATTCCTCAGTTAACCAGGCCTTGATTTTTGTTCAGTGTGGGTAATGGTGGTGAGTGGTTTGGCCTTTAATTTCATTCCTTTAAACGGCACACTCCATGCTTTTTTCGATGCACATTTTTCACACCTATAGTGTTTTTATTAGATATCATAACTTTTTGTCAGCCCACACCAACAAATTACAACAATTAAGAAAGTGATATTCGACAGTAACCCAAATTAGTTTTAGAAGCGTAATCCCATCACTTAGAACAAACATTTACTTTACAAAACCAACCAGATTCTTTAAAAACATATGGGGGTAGTTTTATCTTCAAAACATTGTTAACAGCTTCTTTTACAGTGATGTCATTGAATTTATATTAACACTTTCTTGTCATCACCCCATGCAATCGGTACAGTCGTATCAAGCATCATTATTCATGCTAACTGCTTAAACTAATTTCACGTGACGCTAAACTCTTTAATTAGGATAATTTCATAAAATTTTGAAAATTTGTGCTGAAAAGGGAACGAAGAATCAATAATAGTCGTATACCTATAAGTTTCGTTTCGAAACTTGAGTTCAAAACCGCTAATCTAGTTTGCCTCGCGTAACTAAGACTTGTGTCTGCATGCCCTTTCACCTTATGGTTTTTCTGTTGTATATCAGGCATCTTTAATCCGAATGACAAAAAATAAACACAACATAACCATAGAAAACACCCACATACTAAGTAAGGAAACAAATGCAAAATCAAAAATGCCCCACTTACACAAAAAATCAAATCAAATATTAAACCAATAGAAAGGAACATTTTTATACTTATACCAATACTTATATTAGAGAGAAGGCAGCTTGTCGTCACCACCTATCGCCAACTCTTGGGCGACTCTTTTACCAACGAATAGTGGTATTGACCAACACATTACAATGCTTCCACGGCTGAAAGGTTGAGCATGTTTGGTGTGACGGGGATTTGAATTCGCGACCCTCAGATTACGAGTCGAGCGCCTTATCCACCTGGCTATGTCTGGCCTATTTCTATTAAGACTGTTTCTTAACTTCACTTTAATTCCAGTTTATTACAGCTGTATTGTTATTTATACTTTCGATTATTGGTTGACCCTTCCTTATTATAGATTCCAAAATTCATGTTACCAATTTGGGGGGCACACCTGGAACTAGTACTATGATTCAGATCTCAGGTGTGGGCAACCTGGCAGGGGATTTATCTGAACTTATTCGTCAGGAGATTGATCATTACATGGTTTAATCTATGTCTCAAGCTCTTGCCCCACTTCCTCGCAAACAAGCTGAGCCTTTTAAGGCAGATTAAAACATGGATTACTTATTTCCACCTCCAAATTTTCCTGTGCCTCCCCATGTCCTGTCTGAGAAGTCAGTTAGGCCTAATATATTTTTGGATTTTACTCCTTAGCTGTATAATATTTTATCCCTTCTTCCTATTTCTTATGAACCACATCTCCCCTTACTACATGACCAATATTCTCATCCATATTTAGTCCCCCCAGATACTCAGGTACATTCCGACTAGTTTGCCTCACAATTAAGTGGTGGGATCAGCAAGCATTTCCCCCCTGACTTTAGATCAATTTGTTCTTGCATATCATTGTGCAAACTGTTCTTTTCTGGACCAGTAATTGTTAGTTTCCATTTTGCTTGTTTGAGGTGCATCCCCTAAATCTCCTGTAAGTCTGATCCATGCCCAGCTTTCCTACCTTTGTCTTACACTCATAACTTTCTTTTGGTATCTTTCTGCTATCCATCTGCTCTCTAAGACTCTCAAGCAAAATCCCGAGAGGTTTTTCTGGGGATATCCTCCCCATTATTGTCTTATTTATCGTGTTTGGCTCTGGCTTTAAGTACGTAGTTTCTCTGTTGTTGGGGCCTTCTTGGTCATAATGCAACTTTAACTCGCGTCCATTTACCATTATCTTATATGTGTTATTTACACATGGCTCCATTTATGTGGTGATAGCTATTTCACATGATCTCTGAATTTTTGGAGTAATGAGTTACGTCAGTAGAACAGTCTACCCTTTCAAACATTGTTGCTCATTTGTCTCAACCAGAGCCCATATGGCACCTGTTACTGTTTTCCATCCTTCCCAACTCTTACCTGTTGTTTCTTATTTTATTGTTGTTTTTTTCTGATGCACCTCACATCACCAACAGTATTCGTGACTACTTGGTAGGTTTTTATCCACGGGGAGCAAGGCTTGTCGAATCTTTTCATCACTGGTATCCCATCATCAAGGATCATTGAGTTGTTTAAGTTTTAATGGAAATATTCATGATCTCATTTTTCCCACCTCCTGTCTCCTTGACCCATTTTTTTCCCCTCTGCCTTGAGATCGAATGACCAGTTAGCTTCTTAGATGGCTTATCAGTTTTACACTCTACCCTTTGTGCTTGCTTCTGCCCCTTATGTTTTTCTTAGGTTGTCAGAGCTTTTGCTTGCTATCTTCATATTCTATGGTTGCAATTCCATCATTATATGGATGACTGGCTTCTTCTGACTCATTCCAAACTAGAACTGATCAGCCATACTTGTTAGCTCCTTCTAGTGGCTACTCCAGTGGGTTGGTTACTCAAATTGGAGAATTACTCCCTCCAACCTACCCAATATCTTATCCACTTGGGTGTCTTTTTTGACACTCATCTCAGTCAGACCTAACCTTCCCCCTCTATGATTTCATTCCATGGAACTCAGTGATGTCGAGAAAACCCACTTGTAGAGAAATATATATGCAAAAATGGCTCGTTTGGGTTGAGAAAATATTTTACATAGAAGAGCGAACAACGTTTCGACCTTTTTCGGCCATCATCAGGTTCACAAAGAAAGAGGTAACTGACCGGAAGCTGACCACATGTTTGGAAGGGGTTGTGTAACTGAGTGTCGGAATGTAGAGGGCGGTATTAGATGTTTGAATATATAATTTTATTTATTTATTATATTAATATAGGTATAAAGGCGTTCCTTTATATTGGTTTATTTTGGGTTTAAGTTGTTGTATAAGTAAGGCTTCTTTTACTTTGCGTTTGTTTATGTTTGTTTATGTTTGTTTCTTTATTTAGTATTTAAGTGTTTTCTATGGTTATGTTGTGTTTATTTGACTTGCAGTGTTCGAAAACGTGTGAAGGTGACTTTTTATGATCTTTGAATCTGGTTTCCATTTTTCTACTTGCTACTTCTGCTTCCAGTACCTCTTCACTTGTCTCCCACTCTTCTTCATCAAGCTCGATCACCAATTCTATATCCAGTCATTCACGTCCTTTTCTTCGCGTTTGGTTTCATTCCAGTTCTTTGCAAGGAGATCAGATTTCTGTGGTTGAGTAGCTTTCCTTTAAGCTCATTCCATACATCCCTCTTCAATGTAAGTGTATCTGCACAAATGAAAAGTGTTCTACAGTAAGTCTGTGACTCTTGGATTCCCCGATGACGACCTACCGTTTCTTGGGTGATGGAATTTCTCACATGGCTTTTTGACTGGTGGTTTTTGGTCTCCCCACTCTCAGGTTTTTGGGCTGCCTTATTCCATACCTTTTGATTTCCCGATACTGCCGAGTTTTTGCATTCTGTGTTCTTACCATGTTAATACATTTCTTCGGGATTTGTCATCCTATCAGACAGCTTACTCTTCCAGATTTGGATATTAATGTGATCCTCCATTCCATCACTTTACCTCCATTTGAATCACTTTCCTTGTGTTACAAGTTTCATGTTTCCCTTAAAATGTACTTCCTTTTCTTAGCCTGTGGAGTCAAAGGTCTGATTTGTTTATCATTGGTGTTTCAGATATGTTTTACCACTGTACCTATCTACTCTTTTATCCATATTGTTCCTTCCTCCCAAAGGCCTCGGCAGCTAGTGAGGGTCACTGTTCCTTTTCACCTATTTCCCTTTCTTTTATTTCTCATCTATACCTTCATCTCAATTCAGATAGACTTCTTTGCCCAGTTATATTGTTATATTACCTGCATGGCTTCTTTCCATGGTACTTATTTCTTTCTCTTTATCCCTTAGAAATCTTCATCTGTTCAGGATCTTTCCTCTTTTATTCTTATCAATTATGTTCGACTTTTAATGTGAATGGCTTATTCTTGTCTTCTCATCAGATTTGACACCTCATATATTTCCTCGCATTTCATCTTCATTGGCTACTGGAGGAAATCCTACACTTAATATAATATCTCCCATTCTTTACACCACATCACTGTTTCTTACTCACTTGGTTTTTGTATTCCACCTTTAGCCATTCTTTAGGGTTCAGTGCGACTTTGACTGGATAAGTTTATATTCATACTTTTCCTTTCAGAGGCCTTTGCTTCATTTATATTACACGAATCACTCTTACTGGTGAGTAATGCTTGATCAAATATTTTTGAGCTTGAAATCTACACTATATACCCATGTTGACTCCACTTTATATCCCTGCCATGACTCTTTTGAAACAAATTGGTATTTTCTATTTTTTAAAATAGGGATTTGTGTTCACCCATTACACTCTCACAGATGATGACATTCCTCCAGATTTTCCACCTCATTCTCACTTCCCATTCTTTTAATGGAGTATGGGAATCCTTACCACTTTCAAGTTTGAAGATGCTGGGGTGATCAACCATGGAGGAAAAATCCTAAATGAGTTCCAAACAAAGATGGCTATATCCATTTAGTGCAAAGTATGGCAGTGGGTTCTGTGAGTGCAGTTGTATTTGCAAAGGAGGGAGATGAAAAACTGCAGTTTATCCCTTTGATTGGGAATCCTTAATCTACCCCTGCATAAATGTCTGTACCCTTTAGGTCCTCAGGTGGGCAACTTATTTTTCATAGTGGCCACAACTGTGGCTAATGAAACAACATTGGCCACATTATTAAAAAAAAATTAAAGATGTTAGTTTTATCAACATAACTGCATTTCAACTAGCCTTCAACGTAAAAACATGAGGACTATCATCGACAAGTTTCGTGAAATCTGGCTTAATATCTGTGCTCAATGAGCATCTTAGCTCTGTCTCTAAATTTATGTCAGTAAGCCAAGATCTGTATCTAGACTTGAAAAAATCTAACGTAGAAAATGTTGACTCGCACACCCATGTAAATCCAAACATTAAAAATAATTATTTTTGAAATTGCTATCATTAAATTTGGAAGACGCTCAATAATCAGAATAGTGAGCCACATCTTTCTCATAGAACTTTTTTACACCTTTTATGTGTTCTACACTTTGCAGGGTAAG
This sequence comes from Tachypleus tridentatus, assembly GCF_004210375.1. Taxonomy (NCBI): domain Eukaryota; kingdom Metazoa; phylum Arthropoda; class Merostomata; order Xiphosura; family Limulidae; genus Tachypleus; species Tachypleus tridentatus. The sequence goes on along the minus strand of NC_134829.1, from coordinate 13,697,981 downwards.
CATCTCTTCTTGAACTTCACATTTATACAAAGACAAAAATATGTAACTCTTTTACTGAAATTTCTTAGGTCAAATTGAAATGGATAATGCAAAAATTCGGAGAAACGTGATTCAAATTTTTGAGATAGGTTTTTGATCCAGTTTACATAGAGATCAGAAAAATCATAGTTTATATTATTTTCTAGAAAACTATTCAAATTTGCAAAATGTATGAAATAATTCTTTTGTAATTGTTCCACAAGGAGGTTCAGCTTTAATTGAAATTCATGAATGGACTGTGATTGCTCGATTATTATTTTACCTCTTCCCTGAAGCTTCGTACTGAAATTATTCAAGAGAGCCATCATGTAACACAAAAAGTGCAAATCACACTGCTATGACAAAGTTTCAATTTCAAATTTTTAATCTTATCCTTTTCAACAAGATACTCTTAGTTGAGGAAATAAGATAGTAAATTGTTCCAACACTTTTCCTCCACTTAACCATATTACATTTGCAAAATCAGTAAGATCAACAAAAGTACAGTCACTGCTTTTCTTCAAAGACTTAACAGACTGTCGATGGATGAGAGAGCTTCCACTTCTAGTATAATTCACAATTTTTACAACAATGCCCATCAAAATTTTTCAATTAATCAGTTTTAGACATCCGAGCACATAAATTTTCCTTATGCAAAATGCAATGAAAAGATGACAGCGTGGACTTCACATTCATTTCAATTAAATACTGCTTCAAAAGAGAAGTAAATCCTAATTTCGCCCCAGTCATGGCGAGAGAACCGTCAATTGTGAGAGAATCCAGTTTGTTTTTAAATCCAGATTGAATTTTTTTGACATTTCAAGAAAATTTTCAAAAGTGTTTTTTCCACATGCTTGATCTCGTAATCCATAAATGTCAAATATTTCTTCCCTCACTTGAAAATCTGAAATTACATATCGAATCCAAAATATCAACTGGGAAGTGTTACTAACATCTGTTGACTCATCTAGTGCTAAAGAAAAATACAAACAGTCTTTTAGTTGTTTAAGCAATTGTTTTTCTGTCTTTCGCTAACTGTAGCATTCTACGGACAATTTTTTTTCGACTTAATTGCAAATTATTTACCTTTTTTGGGATTAAAAACAAAATATATTTAAACACTTGAAAGTTACACAATAAAAATATATTTACAAGTGCATGCAAAACAGCGTACATATATATGTAAAAATGGTTGGTTTGGGTTGAGAAAATTTTTTATCCAGAGGAGCGAACAACGTTTCGATCTTCTTCGATCATCGTCAAGTTTATAAATAAAGAAAAAGGTAATTGACCGATAGCTGACCACATGTTTGAAGGGGGTTGTGTGACTGAGCGTATATAGGTATAAAGGTGTTCCTTTGTATTGGTTTATTGTGCTTAAGTTGTTATATAAGTAAGGCTTCTTTAATTTTGCGTTTATGTTCGTTTCTTCATTTAGTATTTGGGTGTTTTCCATGATAATGTTGTGTTTATTTGATTTGCAGTGTTCGTAAACGTATGAAGGTGACTTTTTGTGTTCTTTGAATCTGGTTTCCATTTTTCTACTTGTTTCTCCAATATAGAAGTCGTGGCAGTTATCACATTGTATTTTATAAATAATGTTGGTGTGGTGTTGGTCAGTGTAGTTTTTACACGGTATAAACCTCAGTTTTGTGCCTGGTGTTTGAATAAATTTGGTATTAACTGGAATGTCATATTTTGTTACTAGTTTTTGCCAAATGTTGGTTATTTTTATGCTGATGTCGGGAATATATGGTATGCAGCAGTATATGATTTCGTGATTTTTTAATTCGTGGGATATATTTACTTTTGTTAATTGATTTTGCTTTTTGTCTGGGTGTGTGCGTATAATGTTTTCTACGGTTTGTGGAGGAAACTTATTTTTGTTGATGAAGTATTGTTTTATCTTGTCTAATTCGTCATTAATTTTATCTGGCGAGCATAGTTTTATGGCTGTGTTTATCTGGTTTCTCAATATGTTGAGTTTTTGTTTTGTTTCATGTGCTGAGTCCCAAGGAATGTATAGTCCAGTATGGGTGATTTTTCGGTGTACTTCTGTTTTAAATTGTGTATCGATTCTTGTAATTTTGAGGTTAAGAAATGATATATTAGACAAAATAAAACAATACTTCATCAACATGAATAAGTTTCCTCCACAAACCGTAGAAAATATTATACGCACACACCTAGACAGAAAACAAAATCAACTAACAAAAGTAAAAATATCCCACGAATTAAAAAATCACGATAAAATTGACTTACCAAGTAGGGTTCATTGCATCCTTGTGCTCCTCTTTTTTCTTTTCCCCTTGTTTACTACACATTTCACAGATTTGGAATTTCGCGCAAAGTTACCCAACGGCTACCTGCGCTAGCCGTCTCTAATTTAGCAATGTAAGACTGGAGGGAAGGCAGCTAGTGATCACCACCCACCGCCAACTTTTGGGCTACTCTTTTACCAACGAATAGTGGGATTGACCGTTACATTTTAACGCCTCTACGGCTGAAAAGGCGAGTATGTTTAGTACGACAGGAATTTGAACCCGCGGCTATCATTTACGGGTCGAGTGCCTTAACCCACCTAGCCATGCCGAGCTTAAGAGTATATCTAATTCAGAAGTGATGAACTTCCCTTTATCTGATCTTCTGATCTGATTCTCCCATTTCTAGAGGTATCCTTCAGACGCTTTCAGGGAGAACGTCTGTCATCCCTTCGCACTAGTCTCGCCAGCTGGCGGTTGATGGTGTTGAATAGCAGCCTTCCCTCTTGTCTTACACTGCAAAATTAGGGACAGCTAGCGCAGATAGCCCTCGTGTAGTTTTGCACGAAATTAAAAGACAAACAAAAATTTCTTATAGATACTTCCCTTTCTCACGCTTCTAACCCTTTCTCGTTATTTTCCTGTATTGATAGCTAGATAGAGACAAATATTTCACTCTCCCATTGGAGGAGAAGTGACGCATGTTGAAATGAGAGAAATGTTGGAATAATTCGACCCAAATATGGGGGGAGGAAGCCAGTGGCATTTGTAAATCAAATGTTTGTCTATAGAAGGCAGTATTGGCGATAACGTATAAGCTTGTGAGAAGGGCAAATTTTCTTGTAGAAGTATGTCTTCAGTATAGGAAAATTATAACTTTTGGTTAAATGCTTCAGCAATAAAGATATTATTGTTGCACTTTACACGTTGTTATTCACATATTCATATGTTCTGTATAATTAGATTCTTTTAAAACTAAATAGTTATTTTTTTCCAGATATTAATGTTAACTTCTGATTAGAATAAACTACAGGGTGGCCTGTAAGTCCCTACCCAACCATATGTCTTATGTATCCAGTGTATCTGTGTGCAGTCCCTCATTCTCGCTGCGTAATAAGTACCCATATACTTGTCACAATACGCTCTTCAAGTATAAACGGGCTTACATCGTCCATATTTCTCTTAAAAAAAAAGAAGAAACATTTATAATACATGCGTAATTGAATATAATATAATAACATACGAATGGGTAGGGACTTACGGGCCATGCTGTACTTAGAGAAAAACCAAAAATAAAATTAGTATAGCTACTAAATTATTATTTTCATGTGTTTTAACTTATAAAGATTAGAATGCATTGTTTTATCGGATAGGTACCCACACTGTTAATTATATTTTCATCGATAAATCAAGTAACATCTCACGAAGTTTGGCCTGCTAAAAGAAATTTAGGTTACTTATACTTTATGCTATACTAATAGTTCAAAATACGTTATTTAATAAAAGTATGATAATCAAAAATACAAAACTGAATTATTAAACTTTCTAATGAAAATATATAAAATTGAAAAAGGGTTAAAATATACCCCGGAAAACATGTGCTAATAATTAGCTTCAAAAATTGTCATAGATGTAATACTCATTGAACAACATAAGATTAATAATAGTATAATCATGCATAATCAAAATTTTTCACAACTCTCTTTATAATCGTGTGAGAAATGAAAACTCATTATCCAACTTTAAAAGCTATGTCACAGGTTACTTTATAACTATGAAGTCAAGTAGAAGAACATTACTGATAGGGCAACAAGAAACAAATGCTTGTAAAGTTATCAAGTAATAAATGAAATAAATATCTGTATCATATAATAAGTAACAATAATAATGACATTTCAAATGAAATACAATGTTAAGTGTGAAAGAAATACAGTAAATATGCTATGCTGCATTTGTTTGTTATTGTTGCTCTTTAAAAGTGAATGCTATTGAATTGCTATTTTTATATTATTAGGTTGTCATTGTTTCTCTGTAGTAGCTTTTAATATTATCTGTTATGTTTTTCTTTATTTATAATATCAGTTGTCATGTTTGTTGTGTGTTTAATTTTTATAATTGCTTCATAATATTATATTGCTACTGTTGCTCAGTATTGTTAAAATTGTTATTGTTAGTTATTATTTTCTTTACAATGTTTGGTAATGATAAATTATTTTTACCCTGTAGTAGGTTGTTACTTCTTTCTTTTTACATTATAATACTTATAATTATTTTACTGTGCATAATTAGACTGTGATTTTTTCTCACTGTCAGCAAATTATGACTCTTTATACTAATTTAGTTTTATGCTAAAATTATAATCTTTGTAGATTCGACTTTCTTATGGCAACCAAACTGAAATCAGCTTGGCATTATCTGATGATTATGAACTAATTCATCATGTTGCAGTTCCAGGAAAACCATTCATTAAAAGTATAGCATGCGAGCTTGAATTAAAAGTAAGTTGTCCTTGATATTTGTGTTCTTTGATGTGTTTGAGATATAAAAAAAGAAACTCATAAGGTAATTAAAAAGCTAAAGTATTTTAAAAGTAAAAAGAAGTACAGTTTTCTTTCATACATACTACCTAATAAACTGTATATATTACTTCTCGGCTGAAATTGGTTATTCTTGTATAAATAGGTAGACATTGAAGTATTTAACATTCATCTTCACTGTGAGTATGATCACAGTCATACTGAATATTCAACTTTAGTTTTCCATATCTCTGATCACGTCTCATATTGACTCTGCTGTATGAATGATTCCAGCTCATATTATATGTTTAATTCACATTATCCCTAACAACATTAAATACTTTACACTTAACTTGACTCCATTCTATGTATGATCACATCTCATATATTCCACATTCAACTCACTACTCTGTATCTCTGATCCTAGTTCATACTCAACATTCAACTTCACTCCATGTATTTATGATCACAGCTGATATTCAACACTCAAACTGACTCCACTGTAGCTGCAAACATAGCTTCTATTCCATGATGATGAGAAACCCACTTGAAGTGAAATGTATCTCAGGACAGCTGGTATGGGTACCAGCCATCCATCCTGAGATACATAGCTTCTACTCACGATTCAACTTGACTCCACTGTATTTGTGATCATAGTTTATACCAAACATTCAACTTGACTCTGCTGTATCTTTGATACAGTTTACACCCGAAATTCAACTTGACTCTGCTGTATCTTTGATACAGTTTACACCCAACATTCAACTTGACTCTGCTGTATCTTTGATACAGTTTATACCCAGTATTCAACTTGACTCCACTGTATCTTTGGCACAGTTTATACCCAACATTCAACTTGACTCTACTGTATCTTTGATACAGTTTATACCCAGTATTCAACTTGACTCCACTGTATCTTTGATACAGTTTATACCCAATATTCAACTTGACTCCACTGTATCTTTGATACAGTTTATACCCAATATTCAACTTGACTCCACTGTATCTTTGGCACAGTTTATACCCAACATTCAACTTGACTCTGCTGTATCTTTGATACAGTTTATACCCAGTATTCAACTTGACTCCACTGTATCTTTGATACAGTTTATACCCAATATTCAACTTGACTCCACTGTATCTTTGGCACAGTTTATACCCAACATTCAACTTGACTCTACTGTATCTGTGATCATAGATTATATTCAATATCCAACTTGACTCTGCTGTATCTTTGATACAGTTTATACCCAATATTCAACTTGACTCCACTGTATCTGTGATCATAGATTATATTCAACATTCAACTTGACTCCATTTTATAGATGATCATGCTCGAATTGAAATCTTAACTTGACTAAACTTCATTTTTGACCATAGCTGATACTAAATATCAAACTTGAATCCATTGCCTTGATCATTATTCATGACCCCAATTTTCTGTGAAACAACTCTACATGGTTGTATTAAAATAATTGTTGAAATGTATGCAAATTTAATTTTTTTTGCATAATTTTTTCATCACCTTCTTTATCTTGTAATAAGTAATAAAAATTACAAATAAGACACAATCTAAGCCTTGGATGTAAACAGTTTTCTATACTTTCTTACTACTACTCGTGTATCACTCACTAACTCATTTTACTGTTAATTTATATTAGAAAATGAATGTAACATGTGAAAGAAAAACATAAAAGCTTTTCCATTGTTATTTGTTACTTGAATAAAATATAGCTTGAGCTATATGTAGATATTATTGGGTAGTGTTTTTAAATACTGTAATGGAACCAGGAAGAAACCAACAAGAGACACCTGTTGTTCTAGTAGGTTGTTTTCAAATAATTTGTTTTTCAAAACATGAAGTAACAGTGTTTACACACAGAAAAATTCCTTTTATATGTAAACATACTATTTCATTACGTAAAGATACTCTAAAAAATCTTAAATCAACAAAATAATTCTATGCATTTCTGGGGTAATATATAATTAGCATATCTAGTCACAACATGTATTTGGCTACTGTTTTGTTGCTACAGAAATATTTACGACAACATTTAGGGTTGGTTCCAGATTTCACAGGACTACCTTCCTGTTCTATATAATTTATATCACTCTGTATTAATGTAGCTTTTTACTGTTTTTTAGCAAATTCTTGTTCAACTTTTGAATATAAAGTATATAAAACTACTGTATATTTCTTGTATTAGAAACCCTGAATTTGAATAACTTTGTTTGTTGTATGTAGAAGATCTTTGAAGTTTTTATAAAATGAAACACTTCTCGTATGTTCTAATTAATAGGATGAAGATAATATCTCAATAGCAGTCCTTGAAATCAAACTAAAGCATTCCTTACTACAAGCAAATGTTAAAGTGATAGTGTCTCCATCTACTCATCAGAAAGATTTTACTCAAGAATTTCAACAGTGTGTGACTGGTGTGACACCAATTTTTATTTACTGTTACAGTGAAGAAACTCTATCAGAAAAGGTAATGTCCTGAGAAGACTAATAGTGATTATAATATTCATTGAATAAAGTAATTAACAAAATAAATTAAGTCCAAAGTTAGTGTCATGCACTGGGTAAAAATGTGATGTATGGGTAAGTCCATTGCTTAAATTGAAGAGAAATGGAGGGGAAACTATTATCACTGTTAAAATAAGTATTAAATTCTTATGTCTTATTAACAAAATCATGTGTTTAGGTTAATGTTTTGAGAGGAATCCTTCTCTGATTGGTGTAGCCTCAATGAATATATGTGTATATAGCTACAGTAATATTGATTTGTACTGTACCAAATGTTATTCTTATCAACCATTTGTAAAGTTCATTTTCAGTTTAGTCTTAACATTTGTTTAGTGTAAGTTTTTGTTAAGTTAGAATTTAGTCTAATTAGAGACTGATCATTAATTAAGTAGCATGTTACATTAATGTATTATTGTAATGGTTTTAGTTTCATCCTAAAGATGTCGTCTCCATGGTACAATATAATCTGTTGATTTCTCATAGTTTTAGCTTTAATGGCCATATTCCATACATTTAAATCCGTTCTCTTGCCCTATCATTCTTTGGGAATAATTTCTAGTAATTTGTTCATTTAAAGTATAGTTAAAAACAAACAAACTTGTTCTATGGTTTACTTTCACCTGAGTAAACAGTTCTCTAATTAGAGGCATTTGGCTAATATTTCTGGCAGTATACTTTTTCACACTGCAATAAAACATTTATTGTCTTGTAGTTTATTACTTCTCTTCTGTTTATCTAGTTCTCTGATTAATCCTGCCAGCTCTTTTAGTCTTCCATTAAAACAAGTTGGTGTTTCCATACTACTTGATCTAATGATCCCATAACCTCTTTCTACTGGGTCACTCCAAATCTATTTGATAAGGTAGCCTCTAATGCTCAATAGTTGTTATGGTTCTCAGCTGGAAGCTTTCTTAACGTTGCTAAGGCTGCTCTTTATAAATGGGCAATAAAGTAAAGGCTCACTGTTTGCTATTCCATCCAGTTACATTAGAAATTATTTCATTTTGAGCCTGATATATCTCCTAGAGTATATTCCCATCATATGTGGTATATAAATATGTAAGAAATTACATTTTTCCTATTTTGAAATAAACTAGTTATAAATTGATCAGTTATTACTTGTATGTACAGTTTTAACATAATACATGGTCAAGAAAGTTGTTAAGTTGTTTTTTTTTTTACCTTCTTTTGTTCCTTTGTAATTCTCTTTATTAAATTTAATTTGCTGAAACTCCTTTCTCTCGAGGCATTCAATACAGGAAGAATGAAAAGCGGTTGCTATGCAGTGAGAACATTTGGAAACACAAGGCTCAGTGATCAAAAGACAATGAGCTGTAGTTTCCAAAGGTGAAAGATGACTAGACAGAATCCTTGCCAGTGTCTAAAGTTCCTGAAATATCTCTAACACAGGCTAGTCCTTAAATACACAATAAGAGAAATCCTTGCACACTTTTTCAAATATTTCAGAGCCTGAATAATTTTTTCATATCAAATAGGAAGCCATAGTTAGTGTGAAATGTTTGGGGAAGTTGTATCTTGCTTTGATGCCAGCTGATATTGTTCCAACCAGGAGCTTGAAGTTTATATGCAAAAACGGCTCGTTTGGGCTGAGAAAACACTTTCACATAGAAGAGCGAACAACGTTTCGACCTTCTTCGGTCATCGTCAGGTTCACAAAGAAAGAGGTAACTGACCGGAAGCTGACCACATGTTTGAAAGGGGTTGTGTAACTGGGTGTCGAAATGTAGAGGGCGGTATTAGATGTTTGAATATATAATTTTATTTATTTTATTAATATAGGTATAAAGGCGTTCCTTTATATTGGTTTATTTTGGGTTTAAGTTGTTGTATAAGTAAGGCTTCTTTAATTTTGCGTTTGTTTATGTTTGTTTCTTTATTTAGTATTTGAGTGTTTTCTATGGTTATGCTGTGTTTATTTGACTTGCAGTGTTCGAAAACGTGTGAAGGTGACTTTTATGTTCTTTGAATCTGGTTTCCATTTTCTACTTGTTTCTCAATATAGAAGTCGTGGCAGTTATCACATTGTATTTTATAAATAATGTTGGTGTGGTGTTTGTCAGTGTAGTTTTACATAGTATAGACCTCAGTTTTGTGCCGGGTTTTGAATAAATTTGGTATTAATTGGAATGTCATATTTTGTTACTAATTTTTGCCAAATGTTGGTTATTTGTTTGCTGATGTCAGGAATATATGGTATACAGCAGTATATGGTTTCGTGGTTTTTTTATTCGTGAGCTGTATTTACTTTAGTTGGTTGATTTTGCTTTCTGTCTAGGTGTGTGGGTATAATGTTTTCTACGGTTTGTGGAGGAAACTTATTGATGTTGGTGAAGTATTGTTTTATTTTGTCTAATTCATGGTTAATTTTATCTGGTGAGCATAGTTTTATGGCTGTGTTTATTTGGTTTCTTAGTATGTTGAGTTTTTGTTTTGTTTCATGTGCTGAGTCCCAAGGAATGTATAGTCCAGTATGGGTGATTTTTCGGTGGATTTCTGTTTGAAATTGTGTATCAGTTCTTGTAATTTTGAGGTTAAGAAATGATATTTGTTTGTTTTCTTCCTGTTCACATGTGAAGTTGATGTTGGGATGTATAGAGTTAATGTGATTGAAAAAATTAAGTATGTGTTCTGTAGATTTGAATCCCGCAACCGTGTCATCTACATATCCGTACCAGTATAATGGTGGATGTAATGCTGTGTTAATTGCTTGTGTTTCAACTTGTGTCATAAAATATTGGCTAGAACTGGTGATACTGGGTTGCCCATGCTTAGGCCATTTGTTTGTATATAGTTTTGGTTGTTGAACATGAAGTTTGTCTTTATCGTGGTGAATTCTATGAGGGTTGCTAACTGGTTACTGGGAATTTCTATAGTTGGGTTAGGGTCTCGGATATAGAGTTCTAAGGCTATCTTGCAGGCTTCAGTGGTTGGAACTTCTGTAAAGAGGGATATAACATCGAAACTGGCCATTAAGGCTTTATGATTAAGTTGATTTAGATTAGACTTGAAATTAAAAGAGTCTTTGATAAATGAGCTGGCTGATGTTACATATTTGGAGAATGCCCATGCTATGTATTTACCAAGGTATACGGCATCCCCAAACCTCATAAACCAGATTGTCCATTACGACCAATAATGTCCACATATGAATCGTTTAATTACAACCTTGGTAAATACATAGCATGGGCATTCTCCAAATATGTAACATCAGCCAGCTCATTTATCAAAGACTCTTTTAATTTCAAGTCTAATCTAAATCAACTTAATCATAAAGCCTTAATGGCCAGTTTCGATGTTATATCCCTCTTTACAGAAGTTCCAACCACTGAAGCCTGCAAGATAGCCTTAGAACTCTATATCCGAGACCCTAACCCAACTATAGAAATTCCCAGTAACCAGTTAGCAACCCTCATAGAATTCACCACGATAAAGACAAACTTCATGTTCAACAACCAAAACTATATACAAACAAATGGCCTAAGCATGGGCAACCCAGTATCACCAGTTCTAGCCAATATTTTATGACACAAGTTGAAACACAAGCAATTAACACAGCATTACATCCACCATTATACTGGTACGGATATGTAGATGACACGGTTGCGGGATTCAAATCTACAGAACACATACTTAATTTTTTCAATCACATTAACTCTATACATCCCAACATCAACTTCACATGTGAACAGGAAGAAAACAAACAAATATCATTTCTTAACCTCAAAATTACAAGAACTGATACACAATTTCAAACAGAAATCCACCGAAAAATCACCCATACTGGACTATACATTCCTTGGGACTCAGCACATGAAACAAAACAAAAACTCAACATACTAAGAAACCAAATAAACACAGCCATAAAACTATGCTCACCAGATAAAATTAACCATGAATTAGACAAAATAAAACAATACTTCACCAACATCAATAAGTTTCCTCCACAAACCGTAGAAAACATTATACCCACACACCTAGACAGAAAGCAAAATCAACCAACTAAAGTAAATACAGCTCACGAATAAAAAAACCACGAAACCATATACTGCTGTATACCATATATTCCTGACATCAGCAAACAAATAACCAACATTTGGCAAAAATTAGTAACAAAATATGACATTCCAATTAATACCAAATTTATTCAAAAACCCGGCACAAAACTGAGGTCTATACTATGTAAAAACTACACTGACAAACACCACACCAACATTATTTATAAAATACAATGTGATAACTGCCACGACTTCTATATTGGAGAAACAAGTAGAAAAATGGAAACCAGATTCAAAGAACATAAAAAGTCACCTTCACACGTTTTAGAACACTGCAAGTCAAATAAACACAACATAACCATAGAAAACACTCAAATACTAAATAAAGAAACAAACATAAACAAACGCAAAATTAAAGAAGCCTTACTTATACAACAACTTAAACCCAAAATAAACCAATATAAAGGAACGCCTTTATACCTATATTAATAAAATAAATAAAATTATATATTCAAACATCTAATACCGCCCTCTACATTTCGACACCCAGTTACACAACCCCTTTCAAACATGTGGTCAGCTTCCGGTCAGTTACCTCTTTCTTTGTGAACCTGACGATGACCGAAGAAGGTCGAAACGTTGTTCGCTCTTCTATGTAAAAGTGTTTTCTCAGCCCAAACGAGCCGTTTTTGCATATAAATTTCTCAACAGGTGGGTTTCTCGTCATCACTGATTATCAGGAGCTTGAAGAAACTACTCAACCTCACTTCTTGGATCAAAATAAAATTCTGCACTAGCTATTGTGGTGGTGGTGGGATACTTTTTTGTATTAGATTCTGTGCATAGGATATTCAATTGGAACATCTGGTTCTTTACAAACCTATGCAACTCGGGTTTTTTTTGTGTCCAGAAGGAAACTGCATCAAATGGCAAAAATATACAAAAAATATTACTGCATACCATTGGTTCAGTAACACACAAAGTTTGTTTATTTTTTTGGTCTTTCACTGGTCTCCAGATAGTAGTTTGGGCAGTCAAGATGCTGATGACACTCTGGATAGCGTAACAATAGTGATAACAGGTTTAGACCATATGAGTACTCCTATTTCATGTGTTATAGTAAATAATATTTTAAGTTGAATTTCTTGAATAAATGCAGAGAGAGGTTTGACTAATTTGATAATTACAATTAGAAATTATTTTGCCAAATATTCAATTTCATCATTGATACTCTTTCCTACCTTGTTGATTTTGTATTTCTATCATCTCCGCACTTTGTAGACATATTTCGTTGCACTTCTCCAGTTTTGACATTGCAATCTTTCTGCACATCTCAAATACTGTCTTTGAACATGTTTTCTTGTGAAAAGATCATCTAAATTAAAATATTAAGCATAGCTTACAACAGCATATGTATGAAATTATTAGTAGAGTGTACCCTTCTTTTAGTACATTTATAGCATTACCATTGTTATGTTATTACAATACAAGCATTAAGTAAGCCAAGGTAATGTAGTATTTTCAAGTTAAAATGATTTTCAGCAAGCATCAGATAGTATGATATAATAGCAGGGTGGACCAGGTAGTAATAAGACTATTCAATGCTTTATAACTTGACTGAGTTTTTTTAGTGTAAGTGAAATGATGAGGCTCACAAAATTTAACAAAATGAACACAATCCTTATTATGAAACAAAGAAAGGTAAAGTGCATCATACATAGTTGCATACACAGAACAATAGTCTCTCCAACTGAATTATGACTAGATCCACAGCTTTCTTTTTCTTTGGATAATTTTTTTCTAACTCAACATGCTAATCTTAAAGTATATCTTTATTTGGAGAACTCCATGCAAGTATAACTCTGAACTAAGAAACTACTCAATATCATCATTTTGTTACCTTTGTTTTCTCACTGTATTTGTTGGCTGTAAGATACAGAAGATGTTGTTTCATGTAGCAAAGGATATTACAGTCATAATAATTTCAACTCAAATACTATATATATCTGCATTATCCTCTCAGACAGAATAAATATGGAAAACCAAAAACAGAACCAAAAGCAACTGGATCAAAGCAGTCTTAATAACTTTCAGTACCTTATGTTTGTGTTAAAACTGCATAGAAACAGATTAAATGAGAAATTTAAAAGAGAGGTAGAAAGCATGATATACCTATGTATAACAGTGTTCATTTCTATGGAAAATTCTTAATTTGAAAAATACTACATTTTGTACATGTAAGATGTATGTATAACTGTGAATTATTCAAAATTATTTACAAGAGGATAAAGATTTCAATTAAAGATAAAATCATAAAGTTCAAAGATTAAACTTCTATTGCAAACATAAAACTAAATATTATTAACACTCCTTGCTCCTGTTCAAATCATATTGTTGATTACAGTAATATTAACCAAAACAAAAGGTTCTTAATGAATTACCTGATTCAAAAATTGAGATTGTAAAAGAGATTGAAACAGTATTTGTTAAATAATAAATTAATTTTTTATTTCCACATATTCATGTAGCAGTGTATTATAATTAATATTTTAAATTTGATAACTCACAAAATAAATATAATAAAAAAAGTACTGAAAATCATTTTAACAGCTACATGACAGTCTACAGAATCTACTCCGAGACCAAAATCACTGCTTATTAAAAAATAATGTGTTTTGTTGACTATATACATTGATACATTGATCAAAGCTCTTTTGTGAGTGGAATTCATTAATAAAATTAATCAATGAAAAAAAAAGTAGATGACAATTATTTCTACATTTTTTACTGAATAAAATAGAGCTGATTTTCATAGAAACTGACCTAGTAATAACTTTGGAGACAAAATTTTCTTGCAAATACTGGTGCATAAGATGAATAGTGTATATTATAACTTATTAACAGTTTTGAAAAGAAGACAAATATTTGTTAATTAAATTATCCTAAAGTACTTTATTTTGAAAATAAAAAGTAATTTGAAATTATCATACTGTACAACTGTGTTTGTTAATTCTCATAGCTTACTGGAATGTTTATACATCAATCTTTTGTGGGTAGGTGAGGTAACTGGTGTATTAAAAAGATTTTTCATTATAGGAAGTGACAGAGTTGCTTCACTTGAAGAAGTTAGCTCCTACAGATCCAGTGTTTTTTATCTGTTCCAAGTCATCTTCAACATGGGAACTAACAGAATCTGAGCAGCATACATACGTTACTCAATCATCCAGTCATCGAAGATGCCGCCGTTACTCTTGTCAGGAGTATCATTCACCACATCACTTCCCAATAGGTCGCAGGAGAGGAGAATCAGTGGGATCTAAACTTCAAAATGTTCCTTTAACTGTTTATCAACAGTTGTGTGCCTTGGGTTTTTTAAACCTCTTGCCTTGCAGAAACAAGGACAAGTTACACAAATCTCACAGTGATCAACTAAGGGTTGAAAGTGAACTAGTAGAACAGTTTGAAAACTTTTCCAGGTAATTGTAAATCAAATGTAATTCTTTTATTCTGTGTTGTACTTTAACCTTGTCATCTTATAGCTAGGTTAAATGTTTTATTACTAGATCAGTATCTGTTTTCAGTTTTTGAAGTTTAATCATAATAAAACTTGTTTATGTACTTTGAGTCATTTTCTTACATTTCATTTTAGAACCAAGTGCTTGTTAATTTGACTTTTTCACACTCCAAAAGTTTCTTTTCCTTCTAGTATTCTACTCTTTGTTCACCGAATCTTACAGTTTCTTCTCATCAGAGCATCTTCTTTGTTGAATAATGCCCATAACAACTGTCTTCGAACTTTTATTCTTGCTGCATTTGATATGACATGGGATCTCATGATGACACCTAAAAGGATAGAGTTTGCTCGAAAACATGAAGCTGATCTCTATTCATCACTCATGGCTGTTGCCAGTAAGAAACAAGATGAAATTCGAGACTTGATAGTGACAACTGTTTCTTGGATGAGAGAAGATTTGTTAGAGAAGGCAGCTGATTGGAAATTTCAAAGTAAGATCTTATTTATACGATGTATATACCGTTAATTGTCTAGTAAGTGAATAACAATGATATGCAGGGGTAGAAATATTCTAAATTTTCAGCAGGACACATGTCCTGCTAGACAGTGAAACCTGCCGGACATTTGAAATTTTAGCAGGACACCTCAAAATTGTCACCGGACATTACCAAAAACAAGAAATCAAGGAGAGACAATTATTATATAAAACAGAGTCATTTTATTTATAGCACTGAAACATTATTTCAA
Source organism: Tachypleus tridentatus (assembly GCF_004210375.1). Classification (NCBI taxonomy): domain Eukaryota; kingdom Metazoa; phylum Arthropoda; class Merostomata; order Xiphosura; family Limulidae; genus Tachypleus; species Tachypleus tridentatus. Next base: position 13,682,382 of record NC_134829.1, on the reverse strand, counting down.
AGCAAGTGGCAACAAGCCTTGTATCTATTAAAAATGACACATCAATAAAACTGGTAGATTTAGTCATCCAGCACTAAGACATCAGCTGATGTAGACTCAGTATCTCTATTGTTTCTACGTGTGTGAGTTCCATGTGGACTCACAAATCATCTGGTTTTTTTACTGTCCTTCCACCAGGATTCTACAGACTTGCACAGTAATTATGTGCTTGCAAGATCACAGGTCTTATTCTTGGCTAATTTTATTATCATCAAGCCATTAAGAGAATCATTTATTAGTTTGGACTGCCAGTCATCCTTAATAACTGCCATCTGGGAAAATCCATGTTCTGGTTCAGCAGATGACACGGAAATCACTTGCATCAGGCATACCAAGGCCAACACTGTTGATCCAGGGAAAGGTTTACCGTCTTCAACAGTAATTTGACTTAACATGTGGGCCCACAATCCACTTGCACTACTAGCCAGGGATTCATCTGATTTGGCAAGTCTTGTTGCTTCGAGCAGTGTCTCATGTAAGTCAGATTGGCAAATATCAGCTGCAATGTTGAAACCCTTAGCTTCTAGCAGAGCACCAAAGTGGTCCAATAGTGTCTAGAGTTCATTATGGCCATAAGATGACAATGCTTTCTTGCTTTAAGGCCAGTTGCTTGGTTCAAAAATTTGAAAGGCACCAATAAAATCCTTATCAAATTCTTCAAATCTCTCATTCAGATATGTGACAATTTTACCTATGAAGATGGTAGTTTCTTCATCCATGGATTGAGCAACTGTCTCTTTTGTGGCACTTTTTGAGCCTCTGGCCCTTGTCTGACCACTAATAGCAATCACCTTTCCTCTATGTAACCACTTGCCAGTATGTTCATATGTTGTGAGCTCTTTAACAATTTTCACACATTTTAACAATTTTTAACATGATTCAGATTGCTCAGCTTCTCTTTGCAAACAGTGAGTTTGTCAGAAATAATGTTCACAGTAGCAGAATTGTCTTGCATTTTGAGACTAAGTGATGTCAAAACAGGCAGAACTGCCAAGAGTATGTCCATGTACAGGATGAATTTAAGGCTTGTCAAAGTACTGTATAATTCTGCAGCTTTCTGTCTACGTTCCACTTTGTCATGTAGCTTTACTTGATACAAATGCTCTGCTAAAGCTGGCTAGTTATGAGAAACTGACTCCAGAGTGCACTTTTTGTAGGCCACCCACTGGGTTCCTGTCCCTTTTGTTGGCTTTACCAGCTTCTTTGATACCACCCCAGTTCTGTGGCGAATTGTCATAAATCTTCCATAGGTTTTCTAAAAAGGTTTGGATACTATCAAGGTAAGGGATGTCTGTGATGGTCTTCTTAATTGCAAGTTCCAATCTTTTGGATGGTTGCAGCCAGTTCCCAGTTTGGGAGAGTTGATTGCATGCAGTTGACATCCTTTTGATACTGGGTGTTGAATCACAGGATTGATAGCTCCCTACTAATACTTGTAACTTACTTGGGAGACAGAGTGATTCATAGTTTCCCAGTCTCTTGAATTTGAGGTAAAAATGATGTGATCCTCATCCTAACCTCATGTGGATGTCAGTTTTTAGTAGCATGGGTTTTTGGTGTATTTGACTGATCTAGTATAGTCCATCATGCCCTAGAAACTATACCTGAGAGCACATCCATTTGGTTTACTTGCTTTTCTACTCATGGGATTCAGTTATATTTATTTTATTTGGTTCAGAACATGATCCTGACACTGTTCTCTCCCACTTAGATGTGCTCCTTTTCTTTATCTCTTTTGTCTTCTGCACATTTCACAATGGGACGAAGAGTATACCTGAAGTGGTGTGGTTCCCCTCGCTTGATCTTCAGATTTGGATCTCTTATTTCTTGGGGATATCCCTTGAATGCTTTTGGGAGGTACTTCTGTCATTCTCTTGCATCAGTCCCTCCTCCTATTAAGGATGGAGGTAAGTGTCATATCAGAGGTGATAATTGTTCTATACTGAAAATGTGTTTCCAATAACTGCTTTCCTCTATTCACACTTCCCTCACTTTAATGGTTTGCTTATGTTTTCTGCCATACTTCAAAGTGATGGTTCAGTAGAAGTGTATTGAGGAAGTCAGATATATCATGTGAGCATCTCATGCTCCTATTGGTGGAGAAGTGACTCATGGTGATTTACATATAAGGTGCATTGGAATCTTTCAATTCCAGTAGGGAGAGCAGAAGGTTTGTGGCATTCTTTTAGAAAAAGTACGTACATTCACTAAATGACAATAGATAATTTTGTGAAAGAAGATAAGTACCTGTCAGAACTGCATTTTCAGTATAGGAAAATTATAAATTTATTTGTTATGCCAGAAGAATACATAAGTTCAAGAAGTCTTGATATCAAATGATAGAAACCCTATTTTACACAAGTGTAAGCTGATAACTTTTCCCTGAAGATGAAAGGTCCATTTTTCAAAAGTATAAGAAATTTATTGGTACTTATAATATTTGCAATGCTACAGACCTTTACACAAAGGACTATTTATTGTACAAAGATTACATTAGCTTGAAACCCTTAATCATGAGCTTGTTGTTTAAGTTTCTCATGCCTTGTTATTTTGCTTATTATAGTGTCAATGTTTCAACATTTAACTTTCTCACAGAATAGAACATAATTTGCCAATTTTTATTCTTTCAAGTAATTTCATACGTTTTCTTGACAGAAGGTCTGGCCATAAAGTAAACATCTTAACAATGCATTAGAATGTATAATGTGGTTATGTTCATTTAGGTAATGCTAATTCATCATTAACTTTCCTCTTTATATCAGTTATTACCAACTCTCAGGTGTATTTATCAGTTTTAATTTTCTGCCTTTCAATCTCTTTAATGTTTCATTATTTGTAAGGTTGTATAATTCATTTTACATTTTTTCTTATTATTTATGTATTTCAAGATTGCTATTACAAAATAAATATTCTGATGCCTAACTTTTAATATAATTTTCATGTGTATCCATTTTAGTAAAATTTCTTTGATGATTCTAACAGGGATTTATGGCAGATTAGATAAGGTTAATAATATAGTAGACAAATATTATTTAATAAGTGTCTGATTTTATTACTGCTGTTTTATTTACATGTAATTATCATTAAAATTGATATTGTTGTTTTAAAAATTATCAATGGAAAAAAGTAATGTAACAAAACCTACAAATGTATGTCTTTAAAATGCAACTTCTAAACACTTTTACTGAAATTGGACATCTGTATATGCATTGTGACAAAAATGTAAATAATATTTACCATAATAAATAGTTAACATATTGAATCTTATTCGCAGGTCTTTGTATCTGTGAAGTGGAAAACGTTTCATATCACAACATCCAGATCTGCACATCTGAAATACAGCAGTTAGTATTAGATTCATTAAATTGTACTGTAGCTGAGAAATTAGTTGGATCACTGAGTTGTCTACAGGACTGTTATGTTGGTTAGTTTCAGTGTTTTATCAAATTTTGGTAATAGAATTGTCATGTAACATTTACAAATCCTGTTATTGTACAGTGTAATTAAAAAATATAAAGAGTATATGCATCAATGCAATATAAGATTCTATTAAAGTTGTAAAGGTAAATGTCTTAATTAAGGGAAAAAAGGAAGTAATTGTAACTGAATTAAGTACTTCCTTTACCAATATTAATATTTACAAAATTTACTTTCCAGATGAATTCATTTATAAATGTATAACTTCTATGTTCTGTGAAAAGGAAATAAATGAAATGTTGTGAATCTGACAAAGTATGATCCTTCTTTAAGTGATCTATAGCCTTGTTGTAACCTTGATGATGAGCTGTGAAATTAGGCACAATTTCAGTTTATAGTGTCCTACAACAGAGTAATTGAAGCCCCATTATAGTCACCTTTTACTGGAACACAACAAATTGTAGTCGAAATTTGATTTTACACTCAGTTGTTACTGTAAATGCTTGTTGACAGTGGACTGACAGTAGTTTACAAACGGTGCATACATATACTGACTCCTTCTGGAAGTCGTAATTAGTAGTTGTAAAGAACAAAGTGTTTAAAGGGGACATATGTTCATTTATTACTGGAAGTCTGGTTGATAGTGGACCACAGTAAAGCATAGTTAAAATTTTATTACACAAAGTTTTTACTGGAGATCCTGGTTTACAGTAATCTATAATAAAGTTTAATTCAAGTGGTTGTTTACTAGTTCTTACTGGAAATTCTAATCTACAGTAACCTATAATAAAGTGAAATTCTGATATGGTAAATTAGCTCCACTCACATAAATAGCTATTCTTATTCAGTGTTATCATCCTTTATATGGAAAATTGCATGTCACAAGCTTTCTATTTACTATTTATTGGAGTTGACTATTAATGTTAATATTAATAATGTTAAAATATAGTTGTTTTTTTTATTATAGGAACTTTAGAGCGTTGTCTCTCTAGTTTAGAGAAACACTGCAATGAAGAAAGTTCTTGTCGAGCCAGCAATTCCCTTCGTCAAATTCTGAATGCTGCTTACCAGGTGATCTAGAATTTTTTCTATGAAGTAAATAGTGAACTGTTCACTAGGATTTATTTCATGAACTAAGAGTTTTATAAGACATATTTTTAGTAAATTGGTGTCTTATTATTTTACTTATACGTATGTGTGTGTTTTTTATAGAACACTTAATCAACTCTTTTATTAGATTAATCATTGTTTTTATTTTTAAAAAAAAGCAGCTTTATAACCCAATTGAACTGAGTTTTGTTGCTTATATCATATACCAAAAGGATTTGTTTGGTATTAAAAATGATTTTATTTAGATAAGGTTAAAAATCAGGAACATTAATACAAGTAACTATTTTATATCAAATATGTTAACTTAGCATTAACTGAGTTACTATATGTTTTAAATCTTTCTCAAACCAGTATAATTCCTGATTGATATGCCAGCTTGTGTGGTTTTGCAGTAATTTTGACTTTTGTTTGTGTAAAGATATTTCTTAATGTGATCTCTGAAAATTTACCTTCTTGTTTAACATCAGTGAGAAATCTGTGATCATAGGCCAGACTAGCAACTGATAGAGCAAATAATAGTGTAACAATTTATTTTTCAATATATATCACCTTTCCTTGGATTTAAACCCAAAACCAGACCTATACCACATGAGTGGTCTATCAATTGACCTAAAGAGCTAACCCACAAACAATTGCTAATAAGTCATTTTTTTCATAAATCTAGCTACTACATTTTTCGCTTCTTTCAAGCAATGGTTAGCTTCTGGTCTAATTTCAGGGTTCTGACAATTCCACATTAAATATCAATATATTAATTTTTCTTTTTTCACAATGTAAATACTTCCTTACTTTGGATTCTAATCCAAGACCTGTCACATGCCAAGCAAGTGTGGTCCTGTAATGAGATAGTGACTTACAGCCCTAAAATCTAGTGTTTGATTACCTGCAGTGAACATAACAGGCAGTTCAATATCTTGAGTAATGTTTATTTGTAATTCACTTTTGTAAAAACTCAAACCACTGCAGTTGCCTTAACTGACTATCACATAACACATATCTTATGAAAATGTCTAGAACTTTTATTTTTTCAGATCATTAAACATATTGCCACTGAACTAGTAACAGATGAAATATAACCATTTAATGTTGCTATAGTGTTTGGCAAATGTCCAGAGAAACTGTATTGGCTCTTTATGCTTTTGAATTATTAACAAATTATTTATACTAAGATACATTTAATGCCTCACTCTTTATTATATATAAAGTTTTACTGTGTAAAATGTTTTTAACAATTAACAGGTTGATGTCACAGTTGACACTAGTGCTTCATTGCTTCGTACTGTCTTTTTCAAGATGAAACAGGTAAGTTTAACAGTCTTTGATGTTTATTTTCTTCAGAATGATAATTTTTAATTGTTAATTATTTTTGTGTTTTTATTATTTTTTACTCTAAGACATTACATAAAATTCAAATTTACATTTATGTTAGTATTAGTTATATAGTAAAGTCTTAGGTTAGGTATATGCATAACTCATTATGTATTAATATATTTTTGCATAAACAGAGATAAAAAATGAAAGCTTCAAGAGTTTATTTGCCCAAACTTGAATACTTTCTCTTCTAGGAAGATATGCAAGCTATCATGATAAAAATCTCTATACAAAGTATTTAATTATAAGCCCCTTTCAATACATGTTTTTTATATGAAAATGGGAAAGTTGTCTTACTTACTTAGAAATTTTATTTTCACATTCGTATACATTTTGTATAGTTATTTACTGAAATAACTATTTCAGTTTTTTGAAAAAAACATGTATTTGAAGGAAAGAGTGGCCAAAGGTATGAAATTATTCTGAGACATGACCGACCTCAGATAGCTTTTAATTAATTTTAACTTTGAAAAGAAAAAAAAGTCTCCTTCCAATAGATGCAACAGTTACTGGAGCTGTAAACAGAACCCTGAATTATTATTGCAGTATTGGACAATACTTAAGCTTTAAAAGTGATTTGTTAGTTAACCTTTATAATAAACAATGGTATAATAATCAAGAAATAAACAGCAATACACAATCAATCCAATCTTGATGTGAAAGAAACTACAAATGTGTACTTAAAAATACTTTTTAGACATGGACAAAAAACTGCTTAATTTATTGTTGTAGTGCATCTATTACTGCATTTATGTCATTCTTTCAGTTAAATGTTTGTAAAATGACAGTTGTTATAGGGGGTTGATGATCAATGAAACATATTTTATTTACTGTGATATGGACTGTTCAAAATACTTCTGTCAGTTCCACTTCTTAGTTACATTAATAATGTGACTATGATATAGCAGTTTCTAAATTTACAAACTGTATATGGTTGTATAATTAATGGTTAGCTAACAGGTGCATTTCTTTGAATTCATATTATTTCTACCATGAACCACATAAACTTTAAACATTAATAAATGTTATAATACATAGAATTATAGTGGCTTGAAACAGTTGATGTGTATCATACACATCACTTACATTGTTAAGTGCAATTAACATGCAGCTATGATGTATTCATAATTTCCCTGCTGAAAACGTACTTTGAAATTATTATATACTTCCTTATTATTAAAACTGCTATGTGAAGATAAAACATGTTTTTAAGTAAGCAGTATACAGTTAAAATAGTTATATTTTGTTTTCACTTACTTATATTCAGTATTTTGATAGATAATTTTAGTGTGATAGATGTTTTCACAACTGTTCAAACTGTTGTTTGTTTTAATTTTAGTGCTTCATAAGTGAATTTATTATCTACATAAATTCTGTTAATTAAATATTCATAAATTTTAAAGCAAGATTGAATAACTAAAAATACTGTGTAGGTACTCTTTTCTTATTGAAACAAATGTTTATAACTTTGATATATTTAAAAAGTATTAACATATTATCATCAACAAAAGATATATGTCATAAAGATCACCATTTAAAACCAAAAATGATGATTGTAACTTCTTTCCTGTGACACAGTTATCCAGAAACACCTGAAAATTCTTCTGCCAGTTTCTTAGTACTTATCATGACATCTTCAAAATAATTATTTATGTTTCTGATATTAATTTTTTCACACTTCTATCTGGTGTCAAAAGTGGATTGAGAGTGATATTGACAAATTATGTCAAAATAACCAATTTTCTAGATGCCACCACAAAAATAGTATACATTCTTTAAAGAAAACCAAAATAAATTTTGATCATTTGCAAGAATTTGCAGCATTGTATGGTATAGGGTTCCAAAAATGACAGTCACAAGGTAGTTTAGCTGCAATAAACTAGTTCACATACTTTTGTAGTTGCTTCTCATAGTTGTGTTGTTATTATACCTCTTACCCCAGTGAAATCTTCAAATGTTGTTCCATGTTTTATAACCTCATTTCTGATAAATTAGCTTTCTTCATTCCTTTGATATTAACTGTTCTTAAAGCTACTGACAGTAAAGTACAAGAGTAATTTACGTGTTTGATTTATAGAATAATTACACTAATGATTTATTTTGAGAGCATTTGTATTAGTTCAATTTGGAATTCATATCTGAAACAGTGATTATTTGATTTGTTGTTTTTGAATCTATGAATATGGTAGTTTGTTATAGAATCAAAGTTTGCAATACATCTCCACTCAACATAAAAAACTTCCATTACTTAAATGATTTAATTTATCACTAGTTCTGCAAAAATCTTAATGTTTTATTTTGCCAAATTCATAGATATTTATAGCTACAATAGTTATTAAGTGCTGTAGTTTAATTTTAAGTTTGATTCATACAGTATATATTGTGTAAGTTGTTTCCTGTTGAAATTCTTAATTTTTTCCATATCATAAGGTGTTCATTTCATATGCAGATTAATTTTTTTGTGAGATTCTACTATTTTGTTTCATATATTGTCTGGGATAAAAAATCTTCATCATTCAGCTGTATTTTTTGTATCATCAAACCATTTACAAAATAAAACAATGCATCTAGTTTTATAAAAATACCAAGTGTATGGCATGACACTTTTCTTAAGTGAAAAAATATCATGACTTTACTTTGTAGTGTTCCATGATTTACTAATATAATCTTGTTCAGTCATCTAAATTTTGTGGTCATGGATCAATATTCAAATTGCTTAGTTGTCTGGCTGTTACTAGTAGAAATGATGCTCTATTGGTGTCTATTTGTGTTAATAATTATTAATCATAGTATTCACACCTCATTGAAAAAATTAGAAAAACATTTCTTAAAGGAATTTTTTATGAAGTGTTGTATGGGAAAAGTGTTTAGATTGTGCTAATACAAATTCTAGGCTTTTTGCTGTCCTCAAGAAGACTAGGGAATGGAAACCTGTAATCAGTCTGTTTTGCCTCAACAACATTAAATGTGGTACTCTTCACTGAAAAAAGAAGTTTTTATATACAAACTGTAATGCTTTTGTACATTAAATATGTTGCTCTTTATTTAAAAAGGAAAATTTTTTAAACTCCATTTTTAGTACTATATTTAGAAATTACATTAAAGATATATTTAACCCTAATTTACAGACCTAGTGAAAGTCATGTTTTTGTTGTCAGAAGAATACTTTTAGTTAAAATGTGTTCTGTGATAAAGAAATGGTTGTTGCACATACCATAGCTATTTTTTTGATTGTCTGAATCTTTAATACTCAAGGTGTGATACGTTTGCATAGATTTTTGGAAAATCCCTATACCCTAATTTTCTCCCACTTGGCACAGTTTTCTTCTGTCCTATCTCTTTACACATGGCTTCTTTGCTGCTGAGATATTTTCTCTTGTCTCGGGTGCACTTGCCACCCACTTATATATGGATGGTTCTTTTTTTTCACATAGATTTAATTTGGGAGATATTCCTGAGTCTTTGGACTTGCATGTGGAATCTGCAAGACAACGCTCATCCCTTCTTTGATTACTCATTTGTCTCACCATGCTCCCATTCCAGCTTTTGTTCAGTTTTCTCATCCTTGAGCCTTCCAACTCCTTTCTGTTTTTTCATCCATAGGTCCTTTATTGAGGTATTTTGATTATCACTCTACCAATTGCCATCAGTGGTTCTGATAATTATCCTTGTGTACAATACTACTTGAGTGTCATTTGTCTGGTTTTGTCCACCAGTAGCAAGAATTCATCTTTGACCCATAGATGATCCAGGTACTCTCAGGTGAACTTTTTTTCTATTTTCCTTCTCTACATCGCTTGTCTCATGTTCCCTTGCCCTTCTTTATTCCTCCGTATCCCACTACTTGCTAGCATATTTCTGGGGCTAGTTCAGACCACTCTTACAACATGCTATAGAGCTTGCCAGTCTTCCTCCACTGGAATTTTACTGTAGACATTTTGTTGTTCTCAAGAAGAATAGGGAATGGAAACCTGTGATCAGTCTGTTTTACCTCAACAACATTTTCTCAATCTTCCCAATTTTACTATGAAGTCTTTTCTCATTCTCAGGTGGGATTTCACTTTAGGTTTGTGAATGACCAAGTTGGATGTCTTGGATGATTACTTTTACACTTCAATGCCCCTATAGTCTGGATGCTAACTTCAATTTGTCCAGAAATTTCAGTTTCTTGTAGTTTCCCTTGAGATCTTATGTCTTGTGTGATGTGATCAGGACTTTTATCCAACTTATGGATGACTGGCATCTGATAGCTCCTTCTGAACCTCTAGCTTCACATAACACTCACCTTTTTTTAAACAAAGTCAGCTTGTGTAGGTTGGATTATCAAAATAGGAAAGTTTTTCCTTGTATCTACCAGTATCTGCTTTATTTTGGGGTATTTTTCAGAACTACCTCACTTGGGCCCAACCTTATCCATGGCATCTACATCTGATAGAGTTTTCAGTTTTCTTAGCCCTCTCCTCTCTTTAAATTTCTTCATATAAGGCTCTGTTACTTTTTTAGGCTTGAGCTTCTATGGAACCCTTTTACCCTTGAGTCAAGCACATATGCTTTCTCTTTATTGGACATTGCACAACCAGTGGAATTTTACTTGGAATCTTTTGAACTCCTTCATTATCTTTTCTCCTACCATCCTGAACAAACTCTGTTGGTGGTTGTACAGAAATAACACTGAAATGGGATGCTGCTTTGCTCCAGGATTGAGAGCATGGGTCAACCATCAGGAGGCTTCCAAATGGTGATTTCCAGTTAAATAATCCTTCCATATCAATATCTTGGAGCTTCTAGCAGCACATAGTGTTTAAGGTTACTTCCTTCCCTTTATTTGAAACAAATTCTTTATGATCCATTTCAACTGGTGTCTCATACATCAATCACCAAGGGAGCATCTCCACTTGTTCACTTTATTCTTGGACAGTGGAACTCCTTTATTTGGTTCACATGCTTGATATACATCCCATGGCATGTGATCTTCCAGGTGCCTTCAACTTCATGACAGATAATCTTTTCTGATCTGATTAATTTTCCTCCACGAAGTGATCCCTTGACCCTCAAGTTTTTCAGTGGCTCTGCACTCAGTGCATGCTTCTCACCTAAATGCTTTTACTACTTTCCTTTCTTTTGGTCTCTTGTTCCTCATCCCAAAGCCCTGGCTGTGGATGCTTTTGGCAAGATAGGATAAACTGGTATCTATATGCCTACTTCCCATGGTGATTTTGATCATCCAATCCAGTCCATGTCAAGTTCTTCTGGTGACTCCTTTCTGACTGGTGCAATCCTGATTTTTACTTCTCCTTCAGCTCCAAACAACACTTCATACTGCTTCCATTGATGCTATCCTTTGCCAACCTCAGTCACCAGCCCTTCATACTGTCCTTGACATACTTGGTCTTCATGCATGGCACCTGTCTGGTCACTTGCAAAGAGGTTAACTTTATCAATATGTGTGACATTCCTTTTTCCCATTTCATTCACCCTTCCTGACTCATAGTTTATCAATAAAAGTGGAAGGTATTTCAGTTCAGTCTTTCATCATTTTTCTCTTTTCTGTGGAATTTCCTGTTTTGAGCCCACTGTCCTATTTTTAGTAGATTTCCTCACCTGGCTGTTTGATAACAGTGCTTCTGTTTCATTCAATACATGATATCATGCAGCCTTTTCCAGCATCTTCCATCTTTTGAGGCACCATTCTATATTTTCCCCTCCTACCATTTCTCTGTTATTGAATTCCTTGGAGATTAGTCTACCTCTCCATTGTATGGCCCTTCCAGATTGGAATGCCATTATTATCCTTGACTTCTTTACCCTCCCTCAATATGAGCTTCTGGCCTCCTATTCCATATATCACTTATCTCTTACAATTTATCTCCTTCTCTTAGCCTATGGGTATCATTGGTCTGAGATCTTTGCCATAAATGTTTCATGTACTCTTTGGTCTGGCATGGCCACATAGTTAAGACACTTGACTTGTAATATGAGAGTTGTTGGTTTGAATCCCTGGCACACCAAACATGCTCACCATTTCAGCCACAAGGGCATTGTAATGTAATGGTCAATCTAATTATTCATTGGTTAAAGAGTAGTCAAAGAGTTTGTGGTGGGTAATGATGACTAGTTGCTTTTCCTCTAGTTTTACACTGATAAATTAGGGATAGCTAGTGCAGATAGCCATCATGTAATTTTGCACAACATTCACAACAGAAAAACAAAAAATCATTTACTCTTTTCAATTCCACCACATGTGTTCTCCTTTATCCAGATCATTATGCTCAAAACTTTGGTGGTTCATGAGGAAAATTCTTCATTTATACCAATTTTCCTTACCTTTATTCCTGGTTTGATTTGGATTGACTTCTATGTCTTGATCATGCTCTTTGTTGTTATATTGCCCATGCTGCTTCATTTTCTGGTACCTGATCCTGCCTCTTCATTCACTGGAAATTCAAATTTTAATATTTTTCCTTCTACCCTGACAGGCTGGATTCATCAGTTTATCAATCATGTCTGTCCCTCCCTACCTTCTACTTCCAGGTGATGGCTTGTCAAATATGGCACCTTCTTCCATTGTCTAGTTTGTGTCATTGTTTGGAAAATATTCTGGAACTAGACACATGAACTACCCCTCATATGTTCATCTCCCACTACCTTCTTCAGGTGGCTATTCTTTCTTCTCTGGTTACCATCTCTGGCTGTTGCCACACTTTAAGCATCAGTTCAACTTTGACTTAGTTTCTTTCTCCTAAACTAGAGATATAGAAAGTGTAGACCCTTTTATATGCCACCTGGACTGGAGTTGACCTACTGGGTATGGTATGATGCACCCTAGCTGTTCTACACCATGGTGCACTTCTGTTTTAGCTTTTTTCACCATCATTTCAGTGGTTGGAAATCATATGTGCATTCATCTTCTGAGTTGTTCTTTCTGGAGATTTCAGTGGGATATAGAGCCATGCTAACCATTTTTTACATCTAATCAGAGATGTGCTCCAACTGATTTCTACTAAATTATGCAACATTTACTACCACACTGGGCAAAGAGTATTCCTGATACACATCTGTTCCTCTCTCAACAGAAGTCACTCTTCATGGATGTTCTTCAGATGCTTTCAAAGGATGCTCATATACATCCCATGCACCGGTCTCTCTCTAACTTTTCATTGTAGGACTCTAGATATTATTTGAGAAGAGGTAAAGTACTGTATCAGCTGCTGTTATTTTCCTACACTAAAAGTGTGTTTTTTAATAGGTATATTCCTTCACTACTGGTAATTATATTCTGCCTAATATTGAAGTGATAATTACACAAAATCAAATGCATCAGGAGGATGTGTCACATTCATATTGATAAAGAGTTGTTGCATGATAATTTGTATGCAAAATGCAGTAAACTGTTTTAATTATGGGTAGCTGGGAGTTTCAAGTCTTCATACTTTCATAAATGTCTGTCTCTCTTGGGCTGAAGTACTGTGTTAAACATTAACACCATTCAGATTTTTGTATTCCTTAAAAAGCAAGAGCTTCAACGTGTTAGAACATTGGACTGTTTAATGTGTTTTTATAAGGTTTTAACCTCTGTAACAGTTCAACTTGTTAAAAAGTGACTTTCTGGAAGTAATATAGTGGAACCTCTACTCTTCTTTCTTCCTCAGATCCTGGTCAGAGTCAGTTACTCAGAGTACCATGTTTTCCTTTCTGATTCAACCACAGTTTTCCATCTTATATCTATGTTTTTTATAAAGAACCAGTTCTATTACTGCAGGATAATAATCTTCTTTGACAACCGCAAATATCAGTGTTTCACAACAACATTTAATATCAACAACTCCATGGCTTGCTGTTGTTCAGTTGTTTGACTAAAAGCAGAATTCTTTTTATGGGTGGCCATAATGTCAGTTCATTCTTCAATATGCACTTATCTGTCTCTATCAGTTTTGTTCAGTTATCTTCTGGAGTTAGTGCATTAAACATGTTAGATGTTGTTTACCTCCTAACTCCTCAATGAATTATTTTTTTACAACAATGGTTTATCAGCTTCTTTAATAGCTGGTTACAAAGCTGTTGTATAGGTTTTGGTTATACCTTTCTTGGTATCTTCCTCTTTTCAACCTTTAACAACTTGTTGCTTAGGTGGACAACATTCTGATATTTACGTCCTTGATGATTCTCACACTTTCTTTTCTTGGAAAGATTTATACTTGAAACCTCATCATGGCTTCTTCCCTTAAAACTTAGGCTGCAAGAGAATGTAACCATTGTTTTTCACATTGTATTATCTACCCTGATTGATTGTATTTTTTTGGTCATAACAACATATATCCCATGAGGGCTATTCACTGTTTTCCTGCATATGCTGAATCTTATAACAAGTCTCATAAAAGGTTATTTATACTTCACAATAAATCATGATCTTTTGACCTTTCTTAGGCTTGTTGTGTTATCTGTCCTGACTGATCTTGATGCTTATTGAGAACTGTTTGTTGCTATCTTGCATATATTGGATCTTTCAGAGAGTCCACAAAAGGTTATTTATACCTTACAATAAGTGATGATCTTTGGATATTTCTTGGGCTGTTTTAACAAACTGATTTATGCACTTTGATCTATCTTGTGGATGTGATGTTCCCATTCATCTTAAAAATTCACTATTTGGCAATGTTGTAGCATTTCACAAATTGTGGGTGCAACCTTGCAAACAAAAAATAATTACAATAATACATACAGCATTTTAACATGTATCAATGTATTAGATCTAATCACTTAACACACTCTTTCGCTCATTTAAAAAAAAAGGGCACATCCAAAACACCATGGCCCAGCATGTCCAGGTGGTTAAGGCACTTGACTCGTAATCCGAGGGTTGTGGTTTCAAATCCCCATTACACCAAACATGGTCGTCCTTACAGCTGTGTGGGCATTATAATGTGATGGTCAATCCCACTATTCATTGGTAGGAAAGTAGCTCAAGAGTTGGCAGTGGGTGGTGATGACTAGTTGCCTTCCCACTAGTCTTGCACTGCTAAATTAGGGACGGCTAGCGCAGATAGCCCTCATGTAGCTTTGTGCGAAATTTAAAACATACCAAACCAAAATACCATATTTATTAAAGGAGGATCATGGATGACAAAGATTGAGAAATGCTGCTTTAGTAGGTAGTCTGTAAGACAAAATGTGGATGAATTTGAATATATTCTCAATTTTCATTTACATGATATTTGTCTCTGTATGGTTTGAAAAGTCAAACTACATAAACTCCCTAGGAGATAAGTCATTTCTCTGTTCCCTGCTTATGTACAGACCTCTGTTTGCACATTGTAACACATGTTTTGCTGATAAGGCCTGATACCCCTTTTAATAATTACAGTGCCATCTGGAATTGTGGAGTTACAAAATTTAAAATAAAAAAATAAAGGCATAGTTTCTTTCTAATATGAGGCTCTTTGTTGTAATGGATTTATCTAGTCAATACAATTATTCTTAACAAAATTTCACTCTGTGTGCTTGTGCTCAATAAGAGGATGATGCCTTCTGGTGACTAATAATTCCATGATGGGTACCTTTCCTACCTGTGTGTGTATTATTGCATAATATCTGAGACATCAGAAACAAGATAACTGCTCTTGATGTAATGTTTCATAGCAACAGTCAGGATGAGGGATACTGTTTTTGAACCTGTTTGGTGTTCCAAAGGTTTTTAATATTTCTGAAGTAAGTACTTCATTTTAATTCTAAAAATGTAAAAATTCAAGTAATTATCACTTAATTTCAATTTTGATTAATTCAATAGTTATATTATTCCTTTTCAATATTTGTTTCTCAGTTTCACTTCTCCATTTTGTTACTTTTCTTGTGCAATTACAGTGGAACCCCTCAGATTTGGTCACCCCTTGAAACCAGTTATTCAACCACAGTCCCTTTTTTGTTTACATAATCCCTAATTATGTACAGTGGAACTCCTCTAATCAGGCCAGTGTTTCTCAGTCCAGAAAGTTCCTGCTTTAGAGGGGTTCCACTGTAATTGCTTTTATTACTTCCTGAACTACTTGCCAGTTATTCCTCACATGCTTTACTTATAACAGTTCCCCATCACAGAACACTTGTATGCTTTTTGTCAAAATGTCTCTTAAATATGCTGCCACTTGCAATATTGTTATCTGCAATTATAGTTAGAGGTATGTTATACAGGTTGCACTGGCTATCATTAGTTTAAGAAAAATATGCTAAATACAACAAAATAACAACATCTTTTAAATGGAACATACAAGTTTTAAAGTTAATAATTCAGTTTTAAGATTCACTCTGAAAATTCATTAAAATTATATGGAGAACAATTTGTCATACTGAATTAATACAATCAATTAAAATATATTGTGGTAAATATACTGTATGTTTTGTCTAAAATAAAATAATTTAAAATTATAGATCTTGACAGCATTGGGACTGCACAGCCATAATGATGCAAGCCTATTGACCCTAACCCTGGTTAGGTGAAATGTTTAAGTGTTAGTTACACTTTTTTTAGGATCTTAAATTTTCATATGACTGAAATCATCCTCATTTTATCTAATAAAATACAAAGATTATAGTAATAATAATTAATTACACTTATTTTTAACACTGAAAATGTTCATAAGTATTAAAAGTTTGCAAATAATTTTAGCTTGATTGTTAGCTTTTCCAGGCTATGCCATGGAAATCAACTTCAAAAATTGATTCTGAGTGGAAGAAGAATGTGGCACTTGAAATACTGAATAATATTAGCGAGTCCCGTCTTGCCCGGTCTATCTGTAACCACTTCTGTGAGCGACTGAAAAAATCCCATAACCAGTTTTCTGCTGCTTTGAGAAATCTGGAAGAGTTACACTCAGGAAGACTGCAGAGAAATGAAGAGTTAAAGCTAAGGGTACACATATTATATGATTATTTAGAGGAAATATAGAATATACACTGTTCTAGGGAGGTAACATCAGTTATGTTACTGAAATGAGATTATAATGTAACCGGTAAAAATAAATATAGATGCTCAAGAAATTGTGGATTAAGGTAAAAAGTAACAGGACTGTTTCTTTTCTAACTGGTATATAAAACTGACTGTACAACTTGTATGCCTCATGGTGATGGATCAAGTTTTTAAAAAGTAGAAACATTTACTATTTTCAATGATGATTCAAAGTAATAAAAACAACAGTAAAAGCTATGTCTTGTGTAGAGATGTGTTGGATTAGAAACTAACAGTATAGCCTTGAACCTTTTATATTGGTACAAGATGTGTTAATTTTTGTTAACTGCTTCAAAATATTGGCAATAAAAACATTTGTTTAAGAAAATGTTAACTAATAAGTTACTGATAAGAAGAGTGATATCATATGTGTTTTATTCATGCAAAAAGCACTTGTTAAAAAAAATGTAAACTAATAGGTTGTCAAAGAGAAAGGTAATGCCATGTATAGTGTTTCATTTGCACACAAAACATTTGTTAAAATATTTCAAAAAAAAATAATTACATCTAAATTATTGATGAGAAGGACAATGTCATGTATGTATCATTCATGTACAGAACACTTGAAGAAAGAAATGAAAACTGACAAGTTTTTGACAATGCCATATGTTTAACGTTGAATGGTATGATTCTTTGGAGTCTCTTTTGGACCCATAGTGGGGGACTCAATGATAGTGGGTAGTTGTGGCTGCACATGAGATCACGACAATTGTATAGCTCTCAGTGTAGAAGACCTGATATTATCATCCACTGTGGTTAAAGACTTTTTTACTGTTTTTATGTTTGTGGTATTTTAGATGTTGTTGCAACTAATAGAGTCATACCATCATGGCCATTGGCCAAATTTTAGTACCAGGAAGATCTTTTTAAGTTGGAGAATGTAATGGTTCTATCCAAAGATGTATGCACATTTGATGTTATTAATAGTTTGTTAACCTATCCTCTTTAATGGAATACTTCATGTGTACATGATGGTAACTTTTAATTCTTTTATATTTTACTTAAGATGATGTGGCCCTTAGTAATTTGTTGATGGTGGTGACTGGGCTGCAGACAGACTAGATTTCACGAGTGAGTCTGTTAACATTAAACACAAGATCAAATCTAGGTGTCCAATAACACCTGTAAGAAAGCACAAAGGTTTTTAACTAGGACACATGACTTGATTTTTGTAAGTGGTACACAAAATCAGTATTGCATAATATGTAGTGTATGAAGGTTTGTAAGCATGTATATCTGAAAACTTCTGGTAAACTAAAGTTTTAACTTTCTAAGCTAGGTAAAGAATGAAATGTAATTTTCAAAGAGTCTTCAAGTGATTGGTCAGTGGAAAAATAACGGTAAAGTTGTGAGCCTTTCATATAAATGGATCAAAATACATATAAACAACAGTACAGGCCCTGTAGAATGATGGATCAAGATATAGGTAATATTACAGCTTCATAACTTTCATAATGAAGGATTAAATATGTGAAAACAACTATCTTGTGTGGCAAGGAATCAAGGTAAGAATAACAGTAAAACAGTTCTCTATCTTTTGCAATGATAGACATAGTAACAAACAGTGAAGATTTATGGCTTTTGTGATGTTGGATAAAGGTACATAAAGCCAACAGTACAAGCAATGCATCTTTTGTATATTTTATTTATTCAGTATTTTAAAGATTTTTTTTCATGCTTTTTGTATTTGTGTATTTCAGCTTTATGTAAGTAAGTTGTTGTTTTGATATTAATCAAATGTTAAAAAAATTTTATAACTTTGTCACAATAGTAGTTTTAGGTTATGTTAGGAATTTGAAAACTAGATAAATAAATTATGGTTATGAAGTAATGTTTCATTTTTCTTAAAATATTTTATAAATAGTCTGCGTAAACTGAGTTTTCATGTTTCCTTTTGTTTACATCAATTTTTTGTAACTCACTGATATTATTTGATATATTGCTGAATGAAAATTTCAAAATATGGCAATAGAAATAGGAAATAACCATCAAATTAATTTTCAGGTGAGAAAAACAGTTGCCCCAAAGATTGCAAGATGTGCTTTGGAAAGTAAATCACTCATAGACGTTATTGCATTTGGTAAGATTGTTATATTAGCCATTTGTAATTTACTGTTGCATTAGGTAAGACTGTTGTATTAATTATTTGAAACTAGTGCATGCTTTCATGGATAAAACCATACAGTTTAAATATATAAGAAGACATGAACAATTTTTTAATGCACATAATTTTAATATGCAAGGTTTATATACGTAAACAGTTTATATTGATATGTTGCAGGTAATAATGACCAAAATACTAAAGCTTACAGTCACATGAAGGAGGTAATGAAAATAGGAAAAACATCCAAGTAAAATGTTTATTTGCGTAGTGAACTCTCTGAATCTCGTCTTTTGTTTTCACTTTATGATTTCAATTATACACATTATAAGATGGTGAGTGGTATATGGGTTAATGTTAAAAGACATTTTGAAACAAAAGCTCTTCTTAACTGTTTATTACACTAGTTATAGAATAAATAAGCAGTAGAATAGCTGTAGGTGAAGAGTTAGTAACAGCAACTATCCTGCTTATTATAATAGTAGAAATATGGCATTAGGGACCAATAACATACTGAAATTGTGTCATAGGCTATCACATTTTCCTTCATACTCTTTACTCATTAGGTATGCCTCAGTTGAAAGGTGAGATTGGTAGAGGTCAGTTTGGAATTGTGTATTCCTGTGAAACATGGGGTGCATACAGTCCATGTGCTGTAAAGACCGTTGTACCTCCTGATAACAGGCATTGGAATGATCTAGCAATGGAATTTTTCTACACAAGGTGTGTGTGTGTAATCTTTCTGAATCATCCAAAAAGAAATCAATGTTGAATTTAATAAATATTATGGTTATTAAAAACCTATTCACAAGAGTAAAAAAATATGTAGGATCAATAGTTTGGTAAATCACTTAAAAAAACAACATAAAGTTCTCTAGTAAGTCAGTAAAAAGGTTGACAGTTTTGTATTGTCATATCTATCGGTTTTTTTCAGAGGTATATGATCAATAGGGCAAAGGAATGAAAAATATTTAATTATGGCTTTAACAGGATAAAGACTACAGTGTTTTATCAGAGTTTGTCATCAAGTTACAGGTGAACAGTTAAAGTATGTTGCATCAGACTGCTGGGAATAAAGACAAATATAAAAAGCATTTACATCAACAGTTTCATTTTATTGTTTTTAAAGATTTACAAATTTAAAAAAACGACTAAAATTTAAGGATAGGCAAAAAAAATTAATAAGAATTACACTAAACTTAAGACTTATATACCTGTTTTTTAGATTTCCATTAACAAGCTGATAAATCAGAACTGGAGAGGTATAAGAAAACAATGTTATTGAACTTGTCGTGGTCTTTTTATTTGCTTTATGTTTTTGATGATTATAAATAATAGTAAACAAATCTATCTAATGACATTTCTTGTGATAAATGTATCAAAAAAGAATTCATAGTTAGTATCTTCTCTAAAAATAAAAATGTTTTTGATTAATATACACTGCTGGCCAAAATTTGGACAATGAACATAAAGTAAAAATATGCATTTTGCATCATTAGACTGAACCACTTTTTTGAGTAGAGTTTCGAAAGATGAAAATAAGAAAAGGGAAAATAAAAATAAAAACGTTTTAACCTTGAATAGGGAAAATGTGAACACTATGAAATTAGCCTAAATACTAGCTGGTCAAATGTTTAAGACCATACTGAAACACAGTGTTAATCAGTAAACATGTAACGAAATTTAGTCATTTGTATTCAAGCATTAGTATTGTCAACATCTCCCACTGACATCTCCTGTGTTACATTGGATAAAAACATGGCCAAGGCTAAAAAGTTGACAGAGTTTGAACGTGGCAGAATTGTCGAGCTGCAAAAGCAAGGTGTTTATCAACGTGCCATCGCTGGTGAGATTGAGTGTAGTAAAACTGCTGTTGCAAATTTCTTAAAAGACCCTGAGGGATACGGAACGAAAATTTCAAGTGGTCAGCACAAGAACATTTCACTGGTGTTGAGGAGGAAGATTTGTTGGGTTGTCCGGCAAGACACCAGCCAATCATCAAACCAGATTAAGGCCCTTATGGTCACAGGATGCAGCTGAAGAACAATAAGACAGCATCTACGAGAGAAAGGCTTTAAAAACTGTAAACGTCTTCAAAGGCCACGCCTCGGTTAAACTTTGCAGGGAAGCACCAAACATGGGATGTAGAGAAGTGGAAGAAGGTTTTGTTCTCTGATGAGAAAAAATTTAACCTGGATGGTCCAGGTGTCTTCCAACGTTACTGGCATGATAAGGATATCCCACCGAAGATATTTGCTACACAACACAGTGGAGGAGGTTCCATCATGATCTGGGGTGCTTTCTCCTCCCATGGAACAATGGAGCTTCAGATTATACAGGGGCATCAAACAGCAGCTGGCTACATTGACATGTTGGAGAGAGCATCCTTATTGACTGAAGGCCCTTGCTTGTGTGGAAATGGCTGGATCTTTCAGCAGGACAACGTTGCAATCCACAATACCCACAGGATAAAGGACTTTTTCATGTTGAATAACATGATTCTTTTGGACCATCCAGCATGTTTGCTCGAACTGAACCCCATTGAAAATGTTTGGGGGTGGATGGCAAGGGAAATCTATAGAAGTGGCCATCAATTCCAAACAGTGCATGATCTTTGTGAAGCCATTTTCACTACTCAGAATAACATTCCAGCCAGCCTTCTGCAAACGCTTATATCGGCCATGCCAAAGCAAAATGTTTGCAGTTATTCGCAATGAAAACCATGCAACTCACTACTGAGAACTCTTGTTGGGCATTTCCTACCCTGTTTAGGACTTCTTTTTGGTATGGTCTTAAACCTTTGACCAACTAGTATTTAGGCTAATTTCATAGTGTTCACATTTTCCCTATTAAATGCTAAAAAAGTTTTTTTTTTTTTCAGCTTTCGAAGCTGTACTCAAATAAGTGGTTTAGTCTAACAATGCAAAATACATATTTTTTCTTTATGCTCATTGGCCTTAAGATTTTGGCTAGCAATGTATGTGTTGACATATTAACAGGACAACTGCAATACAGAATGATCTGAATAACTAGTAAGGTATCCCCAGATGAAGTAAAATTCATTTCATACATTATACAGCATGTAACAAGAATTAACACAAAGTAATACACATAAAAACTCTTAAATAATCCAAGTTTATCTTTTATGTTCACAGTACTAAAGAGTTTTTCATTATTGTACTTGCATAGGTTTCTTTACCTTTGACCCTTGTATTTCAACATTTTCTCAGCTTGTATTGCTTTAATATTTTGATATGTCATGATGCATGTATGAAGACGTTTTTGTATTAAAAACTAGATTTGACATATTGATATATGATGAAATTCCAGCATTTTTTAATTTTTAGTAGTAGATTATTTGTTTATTTTAAAGAAATAAAATTTAAAATGTTAAAATATTAATAAAGAAATACAACTTTAAAATGTTAAAATATTCATTGACAATCATAATCTAATGAAATTTTCTTACTGTTAGAGAGATAATAAATTCTATAAATACATCTTGTAATAACTTTGTATTACACAACAGCATCTGCTCAGGACAAAACTTGAATGTCTGTAATTTTGATCATGCAAATTCCACTAGCCTTAAACTGTGGTAAATATATTCCTTTTTGTTTTCTATATATTTCAATGATGTACTCTTAAATACTACATCTCCTACAGACTTTTTGTCAATGATCTCGCTAGTCCTCCCTTACATATCCAGTAGGCCTGTGAAAATACTATCTTTAGGAAATTAATTCATTTCAGTGGAGAAAAAAACTAAGCTAGCAGTTGAACAAAATTTTTTTAATGTGATCTATGCTCTGAGGAAAGAGAATTTGTGTTGTCTTGCCAGAAGCATACCTGACCATAAGAGAGTTGTCCAGATTAAAGGGTCTGTCATTGACCACAATTATGGAGGTGGACAATCACCAGCTGTACTCCTAATTATGGAAAGATTACAACAAGATCTATTTCAAGCACTGAAGATGGGGTTAGATATTTTTGCAAGGTTACAGGTAATACTGTTATGAATGTAACTGGTGATTAGTGTATTCTGTGCTAAATATAGAAGTGTCACAGTGTGTTTAATCATATAAGGTGGAATTAATTTGAAATAATGGTGGCACAGCATTCTGGCTAAATAAAATTATAGGTACACTGTACTTATGCATTCCCACCCTACTACATCTCTGTTACTAATTTATTACTTACACTGTATTTAAAGTTTGCAGTTAGTTTGATGATACTGTAGTCCATTCTGGAGGCAGACTTAGATATTGCTGCTACATTAAAATTCAAGCTTGTATGTCAACTGTGAGGGTATTGTATTCTGTACTTAAGCAGACTTAAATATCAGTGCTCAGTTATTATTACTTGCATTAAATTTTAAACTTATGTATATACTGAGGTTATTCTATTGTTTACTAATCCAAGTGATCCAGTATTTGTATTTAATTTATTTCCAACCACTGCATTAATACATTCAGTGTGAAAATGTATCAAACCAAAACAAGTAAACTCAATGCATTTTGCATAAATCATGGGAAAATAAGTATCAATTATTGTCTTCCCAAAACCTGTTTCTAAAATTACGAAAGTAACTTTGTTGTTTAAAATACATTTAATAATCATTGTCTGTCTAATCTTAAAATTAAACCCATGTTTTCTTTCCATGAAATAAATATATTCATCAGTATTAATTTTGTAAACAATAATATGGGAAATCAACACTAGGTGTTATGATTGTACATAATTTGTAGTTCCGAGGCTTTTATTGGTTCCCTGTTGTAGAGAGTGGCTGATGCATTTTTTCCATTAGATACATTTAAACCATTGCAAATTGATCATAGTGATACAGAAATAGCTGAATTATTCTAGTTAATTCTGTATTGAAAGCAGACTTAGATATTGCTGCTAGGTTATTATTACTTGTATTCAATTTATAGCTTATAAGGAGGCTAAAGGGTATTATATTCTGTAAAGGGATACTTGGATATTGGCAGATAGCTTATTAGTACTTACCTTAAGTACTAATTTTGTAGTTAGTTTCAAAGTAGTGTATTATATACTGAAGGCAAGATTCAGTATTGTGCTTTATTATTCTTACATTCATTTAAAGCTTACATTGAATACATTATATTAAAATTTGAAAATGGATATCAGCAAATCACTTGACAGCCAAAACAAATATAAAGTTATGATACAACAGCATGTACTGGAACTATATTTTCATATCGGTTGGCATTTTGTAGGTAGCATGATGCCACTGGAAGTTGATCACTTTTACAAAGGGTTATGTCATGGCCATTTACATGTCAACATACTCATATGCTCAGATCATTAATATCAAGGACAGATAATTTTAAAGATGGAAATATTCGTTCTGCTTAATTCTATTAAAAACAAAGGAATAAGGATCAACTTTGTGTATACCTTAAGTAATTATTCAACCAGCAGATGCTGAACATTCTCATGAACTTAGTAGCGGTGTGGTAGTTTCAGTTACATGAAGATGTTTGGTATACTGAAGCATGCTTTTAAGCAGTCAGCCAGTATCTGCAACCTACAGAACTTGACAATAGTAATATGGCTTCAGGCTTTCAATTACAAAATGTTAGCAGAAGTTATTGCATGTGACTATTTCTTGCCAAAAAATGATAATGCTTCATCAGAAAAATGTATATTATATAGAAAATGTTAAATACTATAAGCAGCTGTGCTATAACTATATAGGCATAATATTTTACATCACTACAATAGAGGGTTCAGAAGAACCCCTTGTTCATATGTATGACTTCCTGTATAAATGTAATGGATTCACTATTGATATGAGTGAAATAATACAAATGTAACTTACTAATGTTAATACAGACATGTGGATGTACACAGTGATATAACACACTTCACTGATAATGAGATCAGAGGATGTATATGGCGATGTGATGTGCTAGAGTGACGTAGAGATGAGTGTAGTCAACACATGTAACCTACCACAGTGAAACAGATAGGAATGTGTCAACTTGTGATTTATCCTTCCAAATTAAATATATTTGATTGGGCTGACATGAATAGTGGTATACCTGTCAATATAAACATGTGGATATAAACTATCACAGTAATATACAAGTCAGTCAACACAGTGATATAATGTATAACAACAATATAAATATCATGGGATCAAATTGTGATGTAATTTATCACAGTGTGTAGGTGCAAAGTAGGTCAACAATACAACCTACCAGTTATAAAAACATTTTGTGTGTGTGTGTGTGTGTATATAGATATACGTAACACTCATATTCTACTACTAAGGTAAGATTTTTCCACAGAAATTAGTATTTATAGGTTTTCCCTGTGTCTGTAGCAATGCAACAGAAATATACATTTTGCAATTTCATATTTGTGTGATTATTGAAGATATTTTTTATTCAGTGTTTGAAGTGGGATGGTTTGTGGAATTTTTAGAGCTGAGTACTATCTTTATGTGTATTCATTATTATGAAAGTCACTGAAATATAAAAATTATAAACCTATTAGGTTAGATAACGTAATGTTAGGTAAAATAGTGGAAAATAATAAAAACTGTTCACAAAGTATACTCACAAGCAGCTCACATGTAAAATGACTTGACATGGTAACATGAATTGCATGTTTGCTGTGTGATTTACAACTTGTGTGGTGGGATTATTAGTTAAAGAGCAATGAAACAATACAATTAACTATCAACAGATGTATACAGTTATAAGTTATAGGTTATGAACTTAGTTACACTGACCAAGCCATAGTGAGAGGTTTCATTTGCTCTACTTTAATTTCTGCCTCTCTCTTATGTACCATTTTAAGAAAAAATACAGTCTCTCCTCCCAGTCCTTTATCACCATAAACAGTTATTGCTTCATTGTTTGAGAAGCTTACAATCTACTAAAAAGTTGTTAGTGGGTCTTGGAGCTCTCCTGAAATGAAGTGGAAAGGCATCCCAGTTCAAACACTGTTTTTACTTCATAACATTGTACATAACAAATCTAAAAACCAAGATTATCAATATAGCTGATTCATAACTAAGAGAACTGATATCCTTCAGATTGGTCTTGATGTAGTTGAAGGGATTCGATTTCTTCATAGTCAAGGACTCATTCATCGAGATATCAAACTGAAAAATGTACTGGTAAGTCACAAGTCATTATCAAGTTAAAAATCCCAAACCTATGATTTATGGTAACTGTTTTCTTTCTAAATAAGTTACTGATAAGCTGAAAAATTGTCTTTTCTGGTAACTGTTCCATTTCTCAATGGCTGTTAAGCTGAAATATCTATCTTATGTGGTAAATATTCTCTTTCTCAGTAACTTGTTGATAAACAGAAAAACTGTCCTATCTATGAAATTTTTCCTTTATAATCATATATTATTAATTTATGAAAATTTTTATACAGTTAATAACTGTATTGTTAAATTATATTTGTATTTCCGATACCAATCACGTTCACAAGTTTTGGTAAGCAGTATTTAATAACTCTCGAGATTTATTTCTGATACCTGTCACCTTCATGTTCCTTTATTAAATCTCATTTTATTTTTTGAGTGTCAAAATAATAACATTTCTAGTGATTAGTTACTTCATAGACGTATTTATAATTGGCATCAAGTTTCCATTTATGATAACTGCTACATTTGTAATTATGAATATGCGTGTTTTAATACTGTATTGTTTGTTCCTCTCATTTTCCTACTCATTCATTAATAGCTTAAAATTATATTGTATCTATGGCAATATTTAAATTTTAAGAAATATATTTTAAAATTAAAAACTAATACTGCCACATTTTATTGTATTTAGTTTACACAACAATAAGTGCAGGCCTCAATGGTTTTATTGTTTTTAGAGTTCTACACTAATTCCTGTACACTGAAACTGATATCCATTTATCTCCATCACGTACAGAAATTTTGAAAATGTCATATGCACTTTCACATAAGTGAATCTATGCTTTAAATGTTGACGACCACAGGCTATATATTTCTATATACCAATTGCCATATGAAATTCATATTGATTGTTCTAGAATGCATGAAAAATACACCACTAATATATAAACATTTAACAGGCTGCATGATGTTATTTCTGGATAGTATATATTTGTGCATGCACTTTGACATCATTATTGTTTCTTTTCAGTATTATTTATTTCTCATTATGGCAATGTGAGGTTGTGTAAAAGACTCAAATATATTCTGTTATATCTGGTAAATTTGTTGTAAAGAAGCAAAGACAAAACATTACAGAATTCATCAAACAAATAAAACTTGGGGACCAAGACAAATTGTGGGCTCCATACAAAGTTGCAACATTTGTGTCAAAGAGTTGAGGCAATGAACTACAGGTGAAAAAAAAAAAGTACTTGCTTTTTAGAATTACCATGGAGGTGACTACTGTTTTTGCTCATGTAACGTGCAAGACTACAACACTCAAAGTAAAAGGGGAATTTCTTATCCACTCCGTTATAAGAACTGTTGCTCACGGCCTTAATGTACCCATACATACTTTACCAGAGACTCTTAATACAGTTTCATCTGATTCTCATATCAATAGGAACAATGATAGGGACCTGAAACTTCTGATGAACCATCACTTTTCACATGGAAAGAGAAGCATGGATTGCCTTTAAGGATGTTATTGACAAATGTTTAGGAAACAACAAGGACCCAAATGGCAAAAATATTATCAGTAATATGCTTGAAAAATTCAAAGAGTTGGTTTGTAATACAAGCTTGAAAGTTCACTTCTTACACTTATATACTAACTATTTCCCTGAAAATCTCAGTGTCATCAGCAAAGAACGTCAGTATGATGGCTGGTTACTGTTGGTTAAAAAAGAACATTACATATAATAGTTAAACGAACCTTATATGCAAAAACGGCTTGTTTGGGTTGAGAAAATATTTTACATAGAAGAGCGAACAACGTTTCGACCTTCGCTCTTCTATGTAAAATATTTTCTCAACCCAAACGAGCCATTTTTGCATATAAATTTCTCAACAAGTGGGTTTCTCGACATCACTGAGTTAAACAAACCACCTAAATGTCACCTTATGTAATGTTTAAAGGTTAGTATACTTTAAATCCCTTATAGTGATGGAACATGATGAGATACATGTTCGGCATGTAATGTTATTTGAATACAAAAAGGGAAACAATGCCTCTGTAGACACAAAGAATTTTATGGAATTGTTTCAAATATTGAAAAGTGTCAACAATGGTACAGCAAATTTCATTCCAGTGACTTTAGTCTTAAAAACTGTTATGGCAGGGCCTGACATGTTAGAACTGATGCTCTGAAAATGCTTTTTAAGTCTAACCTAAGGCAAAATACTCATGAAATTTATGAGAAAGCATCAAAGGTGTTTGAACTCTCCAATGATCATCATTTCCAACATGTGAATGTTGCTTCATCTTGTGAACCATTTTTGGACAGAATTGTCACAGGTAATAAAGAATGAAACACTAAAAACAATGGCTCAATCCTAGACCAAAACCAATTCTGATCCCATCCACAGAAAATAATATTTTTGCATTTAATGAGATATCAGAGGGATAATTTATTTCATACTGCACAATCCACAGCAAACTGTCAGTGCTTAGATTTAAGATTTATAGTCAACAACTGGAACATTTAAGTCCTTCATCAAAAACATCCTTTTTTTCATCAGTCAGAAAGGTGTTCTTTTTCTCCATGACAATGCACATTTGACACAACAAAATATTATGTAGTTGGGTTGGGAGGTTCTCCCCCACCCACCATGGCACTATCTTTTTCATTTGCTGCAACACCATATTTAATAGGAAAAAATATGCAAATGTGTAAGGTGTTAAAGACGATATCATGTTTCTTGTTTCAAAGACAAGAGATTTCTTTAATCATGGCATTACAACCTGATTGTAAGATAGAAAAACAATCCATAAGAATGGAGACTTCCATTTAATAAATTTTTGACGTGTAACTTTGTTTGTTTTTCATCTAAAAAGAAGTGATTTTAATTTATTGATGACATAATACATAAAAGAAAGATTTCACAAAAACTCGGGATGAATAAAGAAACATATTCATTTGGCATCAGTGTTCTTTCCTCTTCTTCATTTTGAATTTTTGTTAAAAATCATAATAATAAAAAATGTACCATTGTGGTAAACAAAATAATTTTATATAGGCAAGTTTATTTTCCCCTGATCCGTAAAAAATTCTTACGTGATAGAAAAAAATGAATATCATTGCTGAATTATGGAAAATTTGTTATTAAAACTGAAACAATTTCCATGAAATTTAAATGTACAAGTCTGTGTAATATTTAATGATACAGCTAATGTAAATAGATGTTTGGAGTTCAAATATTAAAAACTGTTTTTTTACTGTATTATCAACCAAAGTGATGCTATGAACTACATTGTTTTCTCTGAATTGGACAAATGTTTATGTTAAATTATTGTTCCAATAATTCCTTATCTTAAGCCAATGCTGAAAGTACCTTAACAGATATAGGCTTCTGTAAATTTGAAGCTATCATAACAGTCGTTAATGTTGAAACATGACAGTTACGTTATTTACTTTAGCTGGATGCTAGAAACAAAGCTAAGATAACTGACCTAGGCTTCTGTAAACCTGAAGCTATGATATCAGGCAGTATTGTTGGAACACCAATCCACATGGCCCCAGAGCTGTTCACAGGACACTATGATAGCAGTGTAGACGTTTATGCTTTTGGAATCCTTTTCTGGTACTTGTGTGCTGGAGACATCAAGATGCCTTACATATTTGAACAGTGTCAAACAAAGGATCGGCTTTTTGACAGTGTTGTTCAAGGTAGGATGTTAGTATATGTTTTAGTTTTTAATCTTGTCTACAACACTTAGAAAACCTAGTATTCAAGTTGTTTATAAAACATGAAAATTCATACATGCAGCTACATAATGTATCTTGTAATTAGCAACATTGCAAATAAAAGCATGCTTCCATTTGTACTTATAATCTTATCAAATTTTAGGATGTTTGTGTGTGTAATCATATTATTTATTGTAGAAGAATCATATATTGTGTTCATAAATATAGGTGGATCATTTTATTTCATTGTATGCGAGATTTTTTAAAATTACACATTCTGCTGAGTTTAATTTCCTTAATCCAGCTCTTCCCAGGGGATGATTTAAATAATTTTTGTTAACCTTGTCATATCATATATTGGACTTGCTGTATATTGTTTATTTTTTGCAAAAATAGTATATTTTGTCTTTAAAACCAAACTTGATCAGTCAAGTTTAATAAATAAGTTCAAAACCAATTCTATTCTTCTTTTATCCTAAATTTGTATATAATTTTCAACAGTAAACCTGTTATGTCAATCTTAAATTGAGTTGATTTTAAATAAAATATGCTTACTTTTTTCATACATCAGAAGTAAAGTTTCTTGGGCATGCTTTATATCTATCGTTTCTCACATTAACAGCTAAATTTTCTTAAAAAATACAGTCTAACACTGAGAACTTGTCACAGGTGCAAGACCAGAAAGATTGCCACAGTTTAGTGATGACTCTTGGAAACTGATGTGTGAATGTTGGGCTACAGACCCAAAACGACGACCTTTTCTGGGAGAGGTAGAACCTAGATTGAAGTCCATTATGGACTTTTATAATAGCAACTCTCCAATTATTGGAAATTGCAATCAATCAAAACAATTTGTTCATCCGGGAATCACAGAACCTGTCTTTTACAGTGAATTGTTGAAAGGTGCCTTATAGTTTCTAGCCACACCAGAAGGATCACCAAGGCATTGCACAAGATCTCTTTTTTTTTCTTCTATAAGCAATTAACATCTAGTGCAATATAAACAAACACATCTATTATTTTGTCTCAATAATCCAGTAAACTTGTGATGTGATATACACAACCTTGTGTCTTCATTTTATCTCACTAAGCCAATGAACATCCTAACAACTTGTGCACTGTCAACAAAGCCCATTTGTTATAATATTAAAATTACTCAAAGTATAGAAACGTAAAGAGCTTTTTATCAAACAGTTTATTTTGCTTTGTGAGAAACACCACCACAAGATATAATCCAAAATTACATGAACTACTCAGATTGTGTTTAGTATACATTTCCTTTGAAGAAGGCAATATTACCGTGGTTATTTTGTTCACAAAATATTTAAAGTTAAATTGCTAACTGAGATTATCTTAGTAAATTTAGTAAATTCTGAAAAAGATAACATTAATGTGTAACAAACTAGTGTCATTTTGCACTTACTTACTAATTAAGTATTTTATTACAAGTTTCAGCTTTCACAGTAAGGAAAATTTTTTAGAACAGGTATAACATTTCCATTACTAGTGCAATAATTTTCAAGTGCACAAGTTTTAGTGTGTTGATTGTTGGTTTAAATACCAAAATCTTTTTTAACCAATAAAACTTGTATACTAAGAATGATTGCTCTAGTGCTTGAAACATTATACCTGTTTCAAAAAAACCAATCTTCCTTACTGTAAAAGCTACAGCTTGTAATGAACACTAGTATGGATCTGATCTTTCTTCCTGTCATTGATGGCTAACTAAAATTTACCAATAATCAGTTGAGATTGAATAAAGTCCCAACCCTTCATATTTGTTTTAATGATATATTCATTTACAATAGCCAGTTTACAACCAAACCATTATGTTACACAACAATTAATTACTAAAACAACTTTTCAGTTAACATAAAATAACTTTTCTATTTGGAATCTAAGATTACTTAGTTATCTTCACTGGTGATAGTTTGGCTTTACCTTCCATTAAGAATTATTCTTATCTTGCATGCTTTCTCCATTAAAGGTCACATTGTTTAAGTCTGATTTTATGACAATGAAATTATACATAACTGAATGCACTAAATATATATTCAGAAAATCTGGCAGTTTCTTTAGTATACATTACAATTGTGTTGTACACTAAAAAATTAAAATGTTCTAATAAAGTATAATTAGTTTGTGAATTTCCAAAGCATATATTAAGTCAGTTGGAGGGCAAGGTAATGCATAATGTCAAATATGACAGGTCAAGTGCAACCACCCCACCTTACATTTCATAGCTAACTTAAATAAATAAATTTTGCAAAATCAAGCCTGACAAAGAGGCATAATAGTACAGTTAATGAGTCAAATGTCAGTACCTTCCTTTTTGAGCCAATCAAAATTAAGATCATGAATGAAATGAATTTGTGCCTTTTTCATAGAATTATTGGTAAAAATCAGTTAGCTTAACAACATCTGATATATAGAAAAAGCCAGTGCATTTTGGTAATACTACTTCCAACAGTGGCTTTTATGTCATGTGGCTCGGCAACAAAAGTGTAACGAAACATTGTGTTTAGTTTATGTACTGAAAGTATAAAATAAAATGTAACTGCATCTTTACTTTAGGCTTGCTATATCAACACCCACTTCACGTTATAAGGTTTCAGGGCACCACCACCCTTTCACAGCCCCCTTGCATCTACGTCGCTAAGAGGCAGACAGTAATCAAACTATTCTATCTGGATATGTGCACTTAAGGTTTTATGACTCTTGTTTTGAGAAATCAAGCATAATGTGATGCACACTGGCTTTCATACAAGTTAGATAATAATACTTCAGTTTCATTTACTTAACTCCTATAACTTCCTATATGAATATCACATTTTTAAAGCAAAAGTTTATATTTTATCTGATATTTTCTCTACTTTAGTTGAATCATCAGTGTACAGTAATATGAAATTTTGAAAATTATAAAATAAAATGAACAACTTTTTCTTTGAATGAATTATTTTTGCCAAATCTTTTGAATTTCCACATTTTACTTTTTCACATCTAATTGCCTGGTTTGTGTGACATTCAACATTTTTCAGATCAGAACAGCAGCAATTCAAAGTGGAAACTTTTCCATATATTTACATATGCTCAAGTGTAGCCCTGAACTGAAATATTCATAATTATCTAACCTTATTTTTGTTTTTGAAAATTTTTTAATTGATAGAATGATTAATTTACCTTTTAAATATCTTCAAAAATAAATACATAAATCACTAAAACAGAATGTTCAAATGTAACTATTTTAACTAGTTTCTAACTAAGCAATTTAACAAAAAATAAAAGTTCAATATATGCTGGTAAGCACTGAATCAATTCCTCCACATTCTAACATCTATTGGTGCCAATTTCAAAAGGACTGCTGAAGGTGTGATGTTTAAAACAAGTCATTTATATTGGTTATAAACAGAGACATCCAAAAAGGAGCATGTAGTTTTGCAAATTGTTCTAGAAGTATAGATGGGCAGAACTCCTGTCATGAGTTGAGAAGATTTAATTCTCATTACAGGAGGAAGTTATCACATTGAACCAGTACATTACACATTGAAACTGCTTATACATTGTGTCTAGAATACATCCAAGATCATAAATGCTATAATATTCAACTTAAACAAAAAAGAAATTTCAGAATTTACAAGCTAATTATGTGGTACCCAAATAAAAAGATTGAGAATTTCAAACATTTTATTTGAAATTAATAAATTGAAACTTAAATAAAAATTATCTATTTTCATATGACAATCTTTCTATCCCATATTATCCTAGCAACCCTCCTGAATCTCTTCAAACAATTCAGTGCTCTTCTGAACTTATTTTCTCTTGAAAAAAGTAAAGTTAGAAAGAATCTGGTTGAGGTGTTTAAGATTTTGTGGCAATCAATAGTGTTGATGCATCATCATCTTTTTTAATATTTAACAGTAAGATGACTATAGAACAAATAAATATGGCAAGGTAAAAGTAATATTCAGCTAAAACAACTTTTTTTTTCTAATAAGGTAGTTGTCTTCAGATGTTGTAGATGCAAAGTGTGAGTGTAAGGAAAAGCTTGAAACATGTGAGTTATGAGGGCTGGCTTTGTTTTCTTGTGTGCTTTAATTCAGTGGAAAGGATGGCCTAGATAAGCAGAAAGGCCCCTTGTTTTCCTTTAATCTTAAATTTTACAGTAGTAAAAAAGTTCCTCACTCAAACATCAATTAATTTGGCTTATAAATTGTACTCCTGTGTTATTTGATCTATAAGCCATTATGGCCACTGATAAACATTCATCCCTCTTTCTCTGGTTATTATCCATAATAAGTATTAAAACTGTAATCAATGTTTGAACACTTTCTTCACCAAACCTGTTCCCTTCCGGAAGGTGAAGAATGAGATTTTTCAATTCACAATAATGTCCACAAATATCTAAACAAAAGTTTAAAATTTCTACCCAGGTCTGAATAGATTATCATCATGAATGTGCTAAAACTGGAGGTAAAATTATGCACGATAACTCTTACTATTTCTTCGGATCCCATGGTTTCTAGTATATACACTTAAGCCCAATTTGTTAAATATTCAAAGAACCAAAATATACTTATGTTCCAATTTTCTTCCTGGGAATGACCTCAAAATGCTAAGATCTACATGCTATAAAGGGCTTGTAGTTTCAATTGGTTGCAAACAACAAAGTAAGTTTTAATTAGACATCACTGTTTTGCTTTTAACATGATAGGTACATCTCTGACACAATGTTTTACCTCTTACTAAATTTATTCCTAGTGAATAGCATTACCTATCAAGTTCCCACACACATTCAAAACTGGGGAACCCATAATCCTCAAGTACCACCAGACCTACCAATGAAGAACACTACTATCTACATCCTTGCATAACATACAACAATACTCTCCATAAGCATGACAGGTTTTATTTAAAAAAAAAAGTTTCTTAATCATGGGTTACACAATGACTGATTACAGTTAGAGTAAAAAAAAAAATTAAATTTCAACATGACATAAAAAAATTATTATATGCCTGCATACCACACTGCTACAAGGTATATTTAAAACATGAAATAACTAGTAAGTTATTGAAGGTGCTAAAATACTTATAATAAAGGGAGAAGTTAATTATGAAATAAGTATGGTAATGAAATAAATATTTTTTCACAGTTCTAAAAACTATTTAAAAATTATTTATTTCAAATTCTGTTGACTTAACAGAAGATGAAAGAAAATGTTTATTTTCTACAAAGTGTTCAGACTTGTCATGGTTCTGAATGAGACAAACTTTTATTTGTACTCAAATAATATATATGTTATTCAACTTTCATTTTCCAGGCTTAACATTTCTTTAAAATATTTTTCAAAACAGTTATTATATGTGGTAAGTTATCAATTGGTAATGTATGATTAAAAAAAAAAAAGAATCATATACACTTTTATTTCTTCATCTTTATTCTATCTAAAGAAATCTGTAAACAGATCTATGGTATTAAAACAAGTACAATTAAAATTACTTTACACATTATATGAAGCTACATTAGATCAAGTAAGTAAACCAAGCACTTGTATACAACAATCACTGAAAAAGTATCTAACTACTTTACACATTATAAGAAGCTAGTGGGAGGCAACCTGTGATTAGCTCTGACATTTACTAGGGGGTATCCAAGTTTCTATTTTTGGCTTTGTTGTACTGTATGGATAGTATGCCTCACTGGTACCAGATTTATTCTCTACATGGTCAATCATCCACCGATGTTGAACAGTTGGAACTTTGGTTGGTGAATTGTCAGTCATATAGTGAAGCCACAGATGCCTAAGAAAAAGAAAGAGCATCTGCCATCACAACAGACTTTTATATAATAATAATAAAAACAGGTAGATTAGTTGGTTGGTTTGGTGTTTTATGGCAACTAGGCTATCTGAACCAAACATTCAGAAAAAAGTTAAAACTGAAGTAAGATTATTAAAATTCATAAAAGAAGACTAAGGTAAAACAAGGCAAATCACAAATAGCATTAAATCCAATTTTTACATATAGTTTACAGCAGTAAGAGAAAAACTACAGTATTACAAGTTGTAAAGAACTTTCTGTAGTATAATTGTAATTATCATAACTCACCAGCAAGACTAACAGGTAAGTTCAAATACCACAGGTAGTTACCTGAAGTTGGCCTTTCCAGTCCTGGTTTCGAGTTATTTGACATTATGGCCATAATCTAATTTCAAATCGAACTAGATGTACTTTGATTCTTAAAAGGGAATCACATTAAAAAAGGTCTAATGTATAAACTAAAAACTTAAATAGCATTAAAAAGATTAATGGCCTTTAAAAAAACTAAAAAAATTTCCAAGGTGGACAATGTCACCACTGCCAATAACACTGTATAACGTTATGAATAAACCTTGGGATAAAACATGTTTAAAATGGTGCCGTTGTTGACAGTCGTAACGAGTGCAAGAACGTAAAATGTGGCTTATTGTGACCTGATTGTTACACAGACAACACATTGGTGCATCAGTCCCAGATAAAATAAAACAATGAGTTAAAAAACTGTGACCAATGTGTAGTCTAGTAAGAACAACTTACTCTTTCCGATCCTTAAGAAAGCTTGTTTTCACATTACTCATTCCAAGTTGACTGTAAACTGGCATGGATCTGAGCCTTGAATACAGGATCATAGTCTATGTATGGAACGGGCACAGCAGTGATAGTGCCAGGGCAGACAGATTTAGCTGTTGTGTTAGCAAGCCCATTCCCACAAATACCAATGTGGCCTGGTATCCAGAAAAACTGAATAAAAGTAGATGTTAAGAGAAATGTGAAGGGATGATTATAGTCATAGAGACAATCAGCTCAAAAGGAAAGAGATGATTGTTCTGCCATAGTCTTGATGGCTGAGAAGTGGGAGGAAGAAGCAGAAGTGCTAGAAACACAGCAAAAGCTTTCATCCAGAGTATCAGCGATGCTCCTGATATCAGCTACTTCCAGGCCATTAGAGAGCAAGATCAAGAGGAGGACAGAATTATATTGCCCACTAACCTTTCAAATCTTGTCCCATATGACTTTGGAACAGGTGGTAGAAGAAATGCTGGTTGTGAATTTAATCCAAGATTCCTTCCGGCTTTGACATCTTACCCACTAAGTATGTGCATGGGTCTAATGGAAAGAGATGTGGTGTGAGAGTGTGGGATACCTACGTAAAGTATTCCAGGCCCATTTTTGAGCCTTACATGCCACGTGACAGGAATGATTCCACCACGGACAAGGATGTTGTGGAAAACGTGTTGAGATTTTAGGAATACATCGAGCAGCTGCCTGTATAGTACGAGTTACTGCTGCCACACAGTCATCTATTGATGGTTACAGACAATAGCAGGATCAAGTTCTGCGAGAGTAGTGAAAGAGGGCCAGTTTGCTTAATCCAGCTTCCACCAGGGCACCCTTGTCGGATGGCATCAACCATGGCCAGTTTCTCTCAAAATTAAAGGAAAATGATCACTACTTCGTGGATTATTGTCCACCCTCCATGAAAAGTGGGAGAATAGTGAAGGGGAGCAAACTGAGAGATCAACAGCAGTAACGGACAGACTAGGTGCATGAAAATAAGTATAAGAATCACTATTGAAAAGAGAAAGGTTGTGATCAGAGAGCATACACTCTACAGAGCAACCCCTCCAATCAATACCAGCATTTCCCCAGAGGGCATGATGTCCCCCAAGGATTAAAAAAGGAGATGGTAACTGTTCAATGAAAGCATCAAGGCCTGATTGATCATATGTCTCTCCAGGCAACAGGTAGAGAGGACAAACAGAGATGGTATGACCCAAGGAAACACAGAGAGCTATGGCCTCCAAAGGTATGTCAAATGGCAAAGACAGGTTGGGCACATGCTGATCAACTAACAGTGCCACCCCTCCATGCCCTTTTACATCACACAGCCTGTAATTTCTGTACAAAGAAAACTGCCAAAAGGTGACTATATCGGTAGGTTTCAGAAATGTTTCCTGTTAGGAAAGACATACAGGATGGTAGGAAGCAATCAGTGTTTTGATGTAATCCAGATTACAACGTAAACCTCAACAGTTCCATTGCATCAAAGTGACCATTTTAATTTATATGTAGGCAGATTAGGTGGAGAGCCCTTATATTTAAGACCACACATTTTTTCTTTATTGTCTTTATTCGAGGGAGGTCTATCAACCTCCATGGATCCTGCCCTGGGTTGACTGGGCAGGTCTTTGTTATTGTAAAGGAATTCCAGTGACTGAGGACATGAAAAAATGATTTTTGCATCTTGGGGTGGGAGAAGATGTACCCGAGGAAAGGCTCATACCAAAAACCAAATGAAGTGGATCATGGGGTTTACTGGAATGTATGTTGGGGACAAAGATGGATGTTGATGCTGATTCATCAACTTTTTTAACCATGGAAGTCAAAAGACTTTTCATTTGGTTTGAGAATGATTCTTTTGGAGTCACAGAGAGATCTGTCTGCACTCCCATTGTTGTAGTGAAAAGAAGTGCAGCAGAATACATCCAAAATGAAGTGGTGGACAGCAACTTTCGAGCCTCAGGGTCAGTAATGTTTTGAATCATTTTCAAAGGCTGCATCTCTTTTTCTTCCAACCATTTAGGGCAAGAACAAAAGTAGGATGATAAACAGCCAAACGGACCCTCATTGCATACTCATATGCATCATGGTCCTAGCCACCACAATGAGCACATGTTCAGAAACCATAACATGATGTCCTTGAGTGACCAAACTGCTGACACTGGAAACATCTGAGAGGGTTTGGAATGTATGGCCATACCTTGCAATTAAGATAACCTGCCTTGAAGGTAGCAGATAGACGTGGTGATGTAAATGTCAGAATGAGGACATTGTTCAGCATCATAATTCCATCTTTGCAAGTAGAGATATGCCTCACTGCAGAAATTCCTTGGGTGGAGAAACCAGCGAGAATCTCAGACTCAGGGATGTTCTTCAAATCCCTCTCAACAATAACTCCTCGTGACTAATTCAAACTAGTATGAGGTGAAACCTCAATAGTTATATCTCCAATCACCTTTGAATGCAAGAGGAGTTCACTGTGTTGAGATGTGGATGTTTCCACCAATATGTTATAAGAACAAAGCTTCTTTACTGACTTTGGAGAGCCAGCAAGTACCCCTAGTCCCTTCTGAATGAAAAAGGGATACATCTGCCTGAAAGGTTTGTCTGAAAGAGAATGTAGTGTAAGAATATGAGGTACAGGTGTTACAGATTTTGAAGACTGTTGGTCAGGATCTTCAAGACATGGTCATTTACCTATGAACTGTTTTTTCACTATTTTATTTAAGTTTTTATTTGGAGGATCCACAAGAAAAAAGAATATATCGGTGCTCACTGACCCCACCTACCATGGAGCCCTATGAGGGGATGCTCTACAATGACAAACAATGCACCAATGAGCTGCATTGGTTTCG
Organism: Tachypleus tridentatus; assembly: GCF_004210375.1. Lineage (NCBI taxonomy): Eukaryota > Metazoa > Arthropoda > Merostomata > Xiphosura > Limulidae > Tachypleus > Tachypleus tridentatus. Next base: position 13,643,036 of record NC_134829.1, on the reverse strand, counting down.
TGAGCACTGTACCCAAACACCAGCATCAGATACAGTGTCCACAACACCTGTTGAGAACATCCAACACTGGTTCTTGGTTGATCCATGCCCAAGTGTACCAGCTGATTGACCCTATGGGGACTACCCCAAAGCCAAAGTGGTGTGTTAGGGTTGGACCTCTCAACCACCAGGATCCTCTCCTCTCCTTCACAGGTCACCACACATGGCAAAAACGTGGGTGGATGTTTAGATCCCAGAGTAGGCAAACTGAAAAAACAGAACCTTCCCTGGGAGGTCTCCTCACCATATACAGGAATCCACACCTAGGGAAAAAAACAGGTGGAACTCTGGTTGGTGGATTGTCAGTCGTATAGTGAAGTCACAGATGCCACGGAAAAAGAAAGAGACTATCTGCCATCACTGATAAAAACAACAGACTTTATAATTATAACTCATGTATTTTTACTTTCAATGCATGTTATATCTCTTTGTATTCCATAATTATTTAACTGAAAGAGGCCTCAAACTTTTTCAACAATTTTGTTTTTCATATACTAACTTATTCATCTAAACACACAACTGGAAGAAAAAACTTTACACTCATTGACTTACTAAAATTCCTTTTTGGGATACACAAGTATTTTTATTATCTACACATTTAGAAAATTCATATTTTACTATAAATTTTTCAGAAAACAAACTATCTTATGCACCTTTTCAAAAAAAGTATTTTCATTCCATATGAAACAACAATGGTCCTCCATAATAATAAATTCTTGTCATACAAGTTGACATTAAATGCTATGGAAGAACAGGTTGCTTCAGAAACTAATAAAATAATTCCAACAGAAGAATATTTTTTTTAAATAACAGGTTTATGTTCAGAAAATTATTAAAGATAATGAATAGCATAGTTTTGAATTGAAAATACAGTGAACAGATTTCAAAAAAAGGCTTTGTTCTTAATAAAATATGGCAAACACCAGTTTCGTATTATGGAATATAACAGATTACCACTAATATGGAAAACACCATTTGTGGTTAATAAGAAATAGTAAACAAAGCTGTTTTGTAAGGTATGAAAAATTTGTATTCCATGAGATATTACAGATTACAGAAAAGAATCATTGGGTTAACAAGATATGGGAAATACAGAGAACATTATGGGAGATTTTACACACATTATAGAACAACATGTTTAGCAACTCATGGAAAATGTCACGTTAGTGTAATATCTTAAAATTTAATAATACGTTTGCAATCATCATTTTCTTCATATTCACAACCATGACAAAACTCATCAAGATATATTTTACTATGATACATGAATGTAAAAGAATAACAAAACATCTTACCATTCTGCTGGTACTTGACTTCCATCATAGTCCATATTGACAGCTTCACTGTATTCTACCCATCTGTTTCTTCCTGTAACAGAATTCATACTATTTACATCATACAGTACACATCTTTACTGTAACCTAATCATGCTATACCTGTAACATAATATGCAGTGATCTAACATACCAGTTCTGATATAATCATCACTCCAATTTTTTCACCTGTTTCTACCTGTGAACAAAATTATACTGCTAAACTATTATATTAATACTAAAACAGATCTTTTACCGTAGTCTAGCCATGTGGTTATACGTGTATCAGATATATAGACTCAGTATTCTACCATACCTGTTTTGATACAGATCTTCACCACAATCTACCCACATAGTTCTACCTGTAACAGAATACACAGTGATACACAGACACTTATGATGTGCATAACTGAATATCCAGAAAGTATATTCCATGCTGCATCATGAATTTGCAATTATATTATATCCAGTTATAGCATAATATGGAGAAAAATTAAACAAATCAAAAATGAGTTAAAAGTTGATAATATTTCTTCAATTAGTAATGCAATACAAAAATAATTAAGATTACAGCTATATTTCTTTTAAATGTAAATTAAATTTGCTAAGCAAGTTTATCTACATTTGCATTACTTGATTAACAGTTGTTGCATTTTATTAGTATTTTGAAACATAAAAGAACAATGTTCAAAAAAAACATTTAGTTAAATAGAGTATTATGTTGCATATTTTATGCAAGTACAGTCAGAATTTAAAACGTATGAAGCACAATAGGTCAACAATAAAAACTGTCTGCCTTTTAAAGTGCAAACTACATTGTACATTACAAATCAAATATCTTGTTAAAATTGGAAATTATTTTTACAGTAACTTAAAAAAAATTAAAATGAAGCATTTGATAAATTTACAGAGGTTCCTGTTTATTTGATAAGCATTTAAAAACAAATACCCAAAGGCCAAACATAAAAAAAAACCTCAATTACTTATCTTGAGATCAATGAAATGGAGTGTTATGTTACAAGTTAGTTGAATTTATAACAATATCCATTACCATTTGAATACCAATACCTCTGACCCAACAATTCACTAGACTGGTAGTAGATCGATATATACAGTATATTGGATCAGTTGCTTTAAAAGATGTACAACTTGAAAAAAGATGATAATCCTAACACCCAACTCCATAACCAGACTTTTTACTCATGTTTTAACATAACAAAACATATTGTTTGTGATACAAACAGTGAACTTAGCCACAAAAATATACAAACAAGACACAGTTTGGTCCTTCAGACTGTCCTCACACACGTAGTCTTCAACTAAAGGCCAAGCTTTATTTTTCTGCTGGAAGTGGCTGACCAAAAGCATCCTTTGTTGAGGCAGACCCAGTAAAAGAAGGAATCAGAAAAAACAAGTTTAAATTCTCACCAGCTATTCCTGGCTCATTTATCAAAAAGACACCTCAGAACCCCCAAAGACACAACCCTTGGTCCACATGTATGTCACCATCTTGCAGCACATCATATCATGGACAGTTCTGACCATTAACAAACACCAGATAGCAGAGGTGGAAGAGAAGACATCTGTTTGACCACTGAAATAAAATCATTAACACTGGAATTTGTACCCATCAGTAATGTTTTTGTTAAGTAATTTATAAATATGAATGAAAAGAACCACAGAAACACCAATCATGTTAAAAACCACAACTTAAACAGTAAATAATCACAACACTCCTATTGGTAAAAACCCATGTAGAATGTTTCATTAAGAAAAAGTAATTACCTTTTCTGAATGAGGTACTTATATCTAGTACCAAAATACATGGAGCACTGAAGTTGGAAAAAATTTACAAATTAATTTCCTTAAGACATTTGAGTGGAGTATTAAAAGGCTGTAGCAAGCTTTTTTAATACTTAGATGGTTAAAAAATGGAAACCTAGGAGATGAAGTAGCAACAGCTTCAGCAGATGGTATGTTTTCAAATTTTTCTATCATAGAGTTTGAAATATTCCAACTCATACTTTCAACAGCTTCCTTTACATTCCAATTAAAAACAAAGCCTAAGCTTTAAATCAAACTTTATGTCAGGTCAGGTGTGCTTTAAATATGCAATAACATGTAAAGTAACATCATGGGTCATTACTCCTACATTAGTGCCAGAAAGATGCCTGGCTTTTAAAGTTTTAAGTATTTTATAAGTGGGTTTTGCTGAAATTTAATTATAATTGCATTATTTTAATAGAGAATTTTCTGCCAATCATAAAAAGTTACATATTCAGCTTTTGTACAACAAATGAATAACATTCACAGCACTCACACACCTATTCCAAAAATATTAATATTTCATGTTTATAAATAATTTTCCTTCAAGATTTTCACTCCAGATATTGACTTATTTCTCCTTTATTTACACAATCTTTTCTAGTTCCTCTTCACAGAAAGTAAAAATGTCTTCCATAAACAATATTCAATAACTAATAATTCTTACCATAAAAATACATATTATTTTCAAAATACTTGTTTCCATATTTGTCAACTCCAACTAGAGTTCCTTGCTTAAGATCATCAGTCCTGTAACAAATAAACAAAATATTTACTAGGTAAACCATATACAAAGGATCAACCAAAACACCAAATCTAAATTCAAATAGCCTTTTACATTCCTATGCATGTACCTATCCAATAAAAGTTTAAATACTTATTTCATCTTTCTAAGAAGCAAAGTGTCATTGCTACTATCCAAGCTACATACAGAAACATATTTTCCTGTACTCAACTCCAATCACTAAGATATTCAAACATCTTTCTTGAACTCCTCCAATTCTGCAGCTTCTAATACACCAAAAGTAAATTATTCCACCGGCCAAACAGATATGCAGCTAAAGATTTTTACAGGAGATCTAACAGACTTTTAATTACAACAATTGCTGATTTATCAACTGATATGTTATAGGAAATTAGAAAAAAAAATCAGCTTTGTATCATATTAAGTCTTAGAGCTATGGCTTATTATATAAACCAATGTCTTTTACAATTTTGGGTTTTCAGGTGATTTTACTGCTTCACTATGCAAATCCTAAGAGAAACTTGGTTTGAGACCATTTTTGAATTCTGTGAGATTAATTCAGTCAGTGTAGCAAATTTCAGCCTTCTACCACCATTACTCTTGCAGCTTTAAGCAGCCAAAGTTGCCCAAAAATGAATTTCCCAAAAATAAAAAATTAAATTTTACAGGGCTGTAAATCAGAAACTATTAGAGATATTGATCTAATCTTTGGCAATTTTTCATTATATGGGTAGATAAGCACATGTGAATTTTTTCAAGGCATTCTGTAGGGGTCACCTACAGCCCCCTAGATGATTTGACATGGAATGACCCTAATGTTATATAGAAATTATGTATAATTAAAACTTTCAACAGCTGGCTATGCCATCTTCATATTTTCATTATTCCACTACGTTTCATGCAAAACTTGTCATAAATTTAATTTATTTCAATCCAGTGAAATCACAAACTAATAGACAAACTAACACTATAGACACAGTCATCTCACTTTTGACCAGTCTTATTTATTTAATTTGCTCAAAATTTTAATAAAATAATTACAACTCAGAATAAAAAATATTTGAAGTTGAAAATGGTAATGCATCTAATTCATTCAAAAATAAATACCATTGTATGTTAGAAGCCTTATGCATCAACTAGTGCAAGTTTAACAGTTCTTCTTGATCCAAGATTTATTTAATATACAAAATAGTTATATTCGTCCATCTCAACACTTCCTTAGTGACAGATGGTGCACTAGATATTCTTCAGAATTAAGTCAAACCAAGTTAGTTTAATATGAATGGTTTAAGCTTTAAAGATTTTTTCAGACAATAATTCTTGATGTATACTAAATGGTATTCACATTACTACACTATCAAAGCTTACTTAATAACCCATTTGTGACTCTTTCCCCTCAATTTAGTCCTGGTGAAGGACATTTACCTGCATATAAAGAAAGGTACTTCTAACACTAATGCTTCTATCTCCAGTGTTTGAAATGTTCTATTACTGCATGCATGTAATCACATCAGTAATTACCAAGTAGGCATGAAAAAATGTCCTTTAATCATTAAATTATTATCTTACCTACAAGTGGACATGCATGCACCCAACAGGCCAGTGCATTTTTACCTATACTCCAATTACAAAAAGGCAGTCTGTTAAACTCTAAAGTGAAAAAAAAAAAGTCATAGAAGGAAAGACAAAGACAAAAATGGTCAGAGAAAAAAAGAATGTCCAGACTGTCACTGTTAATGTAATTCATCTTAACAGAAATAAAGACGGTGAGTTAAAAAAGTCAAGCTTTGGAATAGAGTAGGCACCTCTAACTGAGAGAATATATATTCACATTAATAAAATGACATGGAGATGCAAATATAACTTTTGACAGTGTACATATTATCTTCAGCTGAGACAGTCTTATTGTTCTAACAGTAACAGAATGGTTGACCTTTGATAAAGGTTGCTTTCAGGCTTGGATGGAGTAACCTTAAGGGAAACCTTGGTAAAATTTAAGTTGATTTTGAATGTGAAAGCATATTTATATCTTTAATGAATGCGACAATCTTAATAAAAAAATATTACGATAAGCCAAATCTGACAAAGTACATTCAGGTATTTATAAACAGACTGAAAAATAAAAAAGTGAGTCACAAAGTTGGGTTACATTTAGCCCCTAGAATTTATATACCCTAAGCCTATTCGGCTGACCTTCTGTTACATTTAAAAACTTGGCTTGGTCAAAATTAACTAATAGTAACATCTGTTACACAGCTGTGTCATCTTTATCACTTTATCATTATTATTTATGGGTCAACCATTAACTCAATATCACTATCATAGTATTAAAGAAATATTTTCACGAATGACCACACATGGTAAATATTTTGAGTATTCTTTTCATGTAGTATACAAATACATACCTATATAATTTTAGAAATGAACCAAGGATTCCGCCATTCTGGCGTATAATATCAAAACATCTCTTTATTTTATCTAAACCAATAAGTTTGGCCATTATTGTGCTTCCAATACAATACGGTTAAAACTTGATTGAAAAGGAATATATGGCCTACACCATATGCAACGACACCTATTAATCTCTAAAGTTTTACTCTGTTTTTCTTTTTAATTTATTTAAATGTTTAAATAACAATTTAAAGTGGTTAGTTTTTGAAGAAAAAGAATTGCTAAAGAAGTCTTTTGTCTTCAAAATAAGAAGATAAGTATTTAATATGCAGGATAAGGTACAAAAATAATTCAAACAAAAGTACTGAGATAAGATCGATAAAGATCGAAGCAAACTTGTTTACTTCAAAATGTACATCCCTACACCTGGTGATTCACCTGTGAGCTTAAAAACGTATAACACTAAAATTAGTCGTCAATTCATGTGTTGTTGAAAGTGCAGTTAGCTCACTGTTCGGCTGTGCACGTAATAACAGAACAACCTCGAGATATATTTTAAAACTAAATACAAAATTTAACACATTTGCATAATTGTTAAAGTACTTCTAAATGAAACATGAGGCATCAACTGAGTGTGAGAGATATCCTCACCATTAGAGGCAGTTTCTGTAGGGACAAGATGTGAAGAGGTAACTTTTAATTGATCAAAAGAGAAAAAGAAGTTCGTGATTAACATCAAATAAACAATGATGTATAAGCATAAGGAAGAGTTATAAGTGGTGGAACATATTACATGTTTCGAAAAATATTGGTCTGTGCTCTTCAGGTATGGTCTGTACTAAGCAATACAATGTTTGTAAATAGATATACACAAAAAGACACAAGAATTAAATCTGACGGACATGATGTCAGCAGGTGATAAGATATAGATAAAGTCTGATTAAGCGTACAAATGGTGAATAGACATTGCTAAATATGGCTAGTGTTGCTAAGGCCAATGTCACGGTATAATAAGAGATCGTTTGCTTTGATTATTTCTATAGTTTCAAAATAATCTCTCTCTTTCTAGTTTTGAGTTGAGGTAAAAGAATAATTTAATCCTAAAGTATTTTGTGACTTGTTTCAAAGAGGTGATATGTTAGAGCAGATATCAGAAATTCTCCTCTATACATGTTTCATTGGTATTTGTATCTAATGTCCTGTGCATTTCTTTCCACATTCACATGGGATATTATATATGCTTTGTTTTTGTTCATTTAGTAGGATTTCTTTCGGATTGGGTAATAAGATGTTAATCATATGTGAAGATTTGAATAGAATTTCTACGTCAATACTTAAGTTGTTAAGTAAGCTAGTGTTTGCTTTGGCAATTTCTGACATAAAATGGAATGAAAGAAATTTACAGCTTTATGTTGTTCAAAGGTGAAAGTTTAGAGTCGACATAATATTTTCTCTGGTTCTGGAGTTTAATGGAAATCCTATCTATGATGTTTGAGTTGAAACTTCTAGATAATGTATTCTTCAATTAGTTCAATTCAGTTCATAAGTCTTCTTTGTGAGTGCAAAGTTGCATATAATCTATGTAAATCATGCTTCTTTATTCAAGTAACAAAGGAAAACCCATGTAATTAATGACGCTAGTTTGTCCGTTTTCGGACTTTCGTGAAGAGCAATTATATTGTTATCTAAACTAGTCATCCTTAGTTTAGAAGTGATAGACTAGAAAGATTTAAGCTATGGTTTGGTAACGAAATTCGAACTCGTAACCAACAGACTGAAAGTTGGGTGCCCTAATCACTGGGTCATTAATGGTATTAGAAAACAGAGAAATATGGATACATATTGGGCACCAGAACTTCCAGAAAGAAACCTGCAACATATTGCATCTCAGTCGTAGGAAGCAAGGTGTGATATACTATAACAGGTAAGAATCCACGAACACAAAATTAAATGACAAAAGTTGTCCATGCGTCCAAAACAACAGTATGTAACATAATAAGGATAATCAACATAATCTGGAAAGATATCATAAACTACGTGCATACAAGCTACTTTTGTGATATATTTACTTAGCTGTCATATATCTCAGGCAGCTGGAGAATGAAATGAGTATTCATGCTATTCCATCTGAATATATATCGGTTAACTGTACACATTGAGTACCTATGTACATCTTTGCAGCCGGACTGTTGAAACAGTTTCAGGGAGCCATCATTCTCACACACTAGGTGGTTTATTGAAAGACACCAAGAAACAGCATGTGCTTTGGAATTGGTAGTCTAACAGTAGAACCTTTTTCAATATAAGCTATACCAATAAAGACATGGTATGGATACCAACCATTTTAATAAAAAATATTCAACCTCTGCATATATATACTTTCTTCAATTTATTTTTGTCAAGTTTTATGTTTGGATCATGTTATTTGCAGTAGGTCCTTGCGACTTGTTGGCGATAAAATTAAACAATAAATTATTAACACACAGTCTACTGGTTTTAACATAAAGTATTAAAAGAAATCAAACATACTAATAGATGTTTGTTGCACCGTTGATTATCACGGCTGTATCCGTAGCTTTGAGCAACTGTTCCATTTTCTTCAATGTTTACATAGGCTTTTTCAGTTATTTTTACACAGAACTTGAAAAGCCGAATTATTATTTTCTACTCTGTTATAATAATACAGTTTGTGATAATTTTACTTTAAAATTGTCACTGTATGCTTTTTATGACTAAACTCACGATCACTCAGTTTAATGCTAATCCACTACAAACTACATTTTGGATGGGTATTTATATCCTGACAAGAGTCTAGAACATTACACACACTGCTATATATTATGGTGCAATAATAATTAATTGAAACAACGAGAAAAACTCAAAGAATTTTAATAACATAGTCCAATAATACAACAATAACAAATTTATAACTGACTAGTGTACCATACAACGTATGAATGACAGTTACGTAAGTAAACTTGTAATAAACTATCGCTTCTGGACTGGCATAATCAGTGGTTAAGTCAGTAGACTCTCAATTTATAGGTCGTGAGTTCGAATCCATGTCCCATCAAACATCTTTGCCCTTCTTCTCTTCCACAACTAACTGTTGGTCACCCATCTTGTATCCAACAAAGTCCAACACAGAATAACTAATGCATATTTAGATGTTCTGATTATCAGACTTGCTGCCCTCACTCATTCAATTTCTTTAGGTGTGCTTCTAATACTTAATAGTGGTGGTTTTGTGCAACATCATCCTCATCATGTGATGCTTTCTACTGAGTTGACTAACCAAAACAGCATCCTCTTGAACTGATAACACCCAGCTAGGGTCACAAATGCTGTCTTCTCTTTAGAATGTGTCTCCAATGGGATTTGTCAATGACTTTTGCAGAGATCAATTTTAATAAAAAACTTGGGCTTATCTAGTTTTGACATAATAGGCTTTGGGGTGCTATAGGTTCAAAGTCGAACTTTATCAGAAGATTCAGTTTCAGAAAATGTATGAAGAAGCATTTGAATAGTAGGCTGAATTTGAATGTTCCAGCTTTTAACATTTTCTTAACTTCTTGCTTGATCAGATTTCTCATCACAGAGGGCGTCTGGTAAGGCTTCGCATTATCCAAATCCAGGTTGTTTTCACGATCTGGTATTACAAAAGGCCTATTTTGACAGGTGTCAGTCAAGCATTGTATGTAGAAGGTACTGATGATTCTATATGGTATCTTCCTAGTTCCTAGATGTCTTCCCACAATCGATTCATGACCCAACTTCATCATTCGAGCTTGATATTCTGTTCGTACTGTGATTTTCTTAACTTCACGGGTGGATCTGCCTTGATAGATATGGTATAGCACTCCCTTCTGATCTTTTGATTCTCTGAATTGTAAGCCCCTTTCCCTTTTGTCCGGTGAGTACTGTCTTCAAGTTTCTGCAGTGAAAAGTCTTTCTTCTATACTTCCTTCAGTTCCTTTAGACTTACATTCTTAATTCCGCCTTTTGAAGTTTACAAGAATTGATGTTTTGCTTGTTGTTCTTTTCTTAAGCTCTTATGGCGTCACTAGTCTCCTTTCTGTTTGGTTTCTCCAAATTCCTATTGTCGGATATATTACCATTCACTAAGTCGTGAATGAATGTCTTCATACACATAGCTTTAAAGTCTCTCATGCAGTGTGCGGATTGTCCTCTGGCTTTTAATCCCTCCTTCAACTACTGTGCAAAGGAGAGGAAATGTTATGTTACAAAGAAACACAAGAAAAAATAGCAAAATAACCTGTTGAAGACCTGTGCTAAATTTACATAAGTATCAGACTATTTTGTAAATGTAAAATATTTGTGTTTAATGTTTCAGGTCAAGCTTCAGAGTTGTATGTTACAACAAACGTACTTGTTATGGGAAATTTTCTCACTCTCCCATCTGTCAGCCCATACAAATGTGTTTCTGTCATTTCTATCTATCAGATACTAGACTGGTTCTCATTGCTACATCCAATAGCTTATAGGATGTTCATTTTTTTGTCCCCAGTATAATCTTCATCTACTTGTTTGTTGGTGCCTCTTTGTGTTTGTCACATTCTCCAATCACCACTGGCATCATTCACCCGCATGCTAACCTGAGTAGACCATCAATCCTGCACTTTTATATCGTTTTGATAGCATTTCCTTCTTGTGATGAACTGTTAGAAATTGGTATTCGATACCCATGATGGGCAGAGCACAGATAGCCATTTGCGTAACTTTGTGCTTAATAACAAACAAACGTCTTGTGCTGAATCTGACAAGTTGTCTCTACCTTGTTTTTTTTCTGACAGCAGAATCTATCATGACAGTCACTCTTTTCTTCTTTTTTACCACCACCATCTACGTAGGTAGTTCCAGATGCTTTATGTTGAGATCTCTGATGTTGTTTGTTGGTGACAGACTTGCATTCACTTGCAATGTGACCAATTTTATTACAAGCATAACATCTCTTCTTCCTTTCATCTGTTAACTTCTTGTCACCTTTGGTAGTATCCTGCTTCTGGTCTACTATCCCTTGTCTCAACTTTTATAGATAATTTATAGACTTGCAAGTCATGCTCATTTCATGGGCTTCTACATATTGTTGTGCTAATACGATAATGTCTTTTGGTACTCTCTCTCTCTTAGGTTTAGTTTGTTTTGTTTTGGGCCTGGCATGGCCTAGCGCGTTAAGGCGTGCGACTCGTAATCTGAGGGTCGCGGGTTCGCATCCTCTTCGCGCTAAACATGCTCGCCCTCCCAGCCGTGGGAGCGTTATAATGTGACGGTCAATCCCACTATTCGTTGGTAAAAGAGTAGCTCAAAAGTTGGCGGTGGGTGGTGATGACTAGTTGCCTTCCCTCTTGTCTTACACTGCTAAATTAGGGACGGCTATCACAGATAGCCCTCGAGTAGCTTTGTGCGAAATTCCAAAACAAACAAACAAACAACATTATTTTGTTTTGAATTTCGCGCAAAGCTACTCGAGGGCTATCTGCACTAGCCGTCCCTAATTTAGCAGTGTAAGACTAGATGGAAGGCAACTAGTCATCACCACCCATCGCCAACTTTTGAGCTACTCTTTTACCAACGAATAGTGGGATTGACTGTAACTTTATAACGCCCCGACGGCTGAAAAAGCGAGCATGTTTGGTGTGACTGGGATTGGAACCCGCGACCCTCGGATTACAAGTCGAGTGCCTTAACCACCTGGTCATGCTGGGCCTCTCTCTCTTAGGCACAGTTACATGTCAGTCAAGCACGTGATCGTGAATTGTCCATGTATTAGTAGATCTCTGTCAGTCCTTTTAAACTATCTCTACACTTGGTCATGCCATTCCATCTTGTGATGTATTACTATGATGTGCCTCAACTTAAAATACAGTTTTTGCAGTGTTAGGTTTGACTGCCCTTGGTCAGTTCATAACATTTCAGTAAAATAGTTTTGTTTTGTTTTTTACTTTTCATAGTTCATGGCATCTTCTGACGCCCTAATCATATACACTTGAAAGCCGCTTTCTGTGAAAAGAAAAAAAAAGACAGACTGCCCAGTCGTCTTTGTCTAGTTTCTGAATTTCAGAAAATCTTTCAAACGTCTGAGGAAAGCATCCGCGTTGCCTTTCATTTTATCAAATTTTGTCAACTGGAGTCATTTGGTCTTGGCCTCATTTTCATTCGTGAGGCCTCCGTCTTTATGTGCTTGGCAATTTTAATTTATGACTTGCAATCTCTCGACTTCTATCCTTTTTTCTTTTCCTTTTCTTATTTCTCTTATTCTTTTTCGCCTCTTCTCTACTCCCTACTCTTCTCTCTTATGTTAACACACTTCTATTTCTAGTTCTTTTTGTTGTTTAACAAATGTTCATAGATCGCCATCCTTATGCCTAAATTGCTCTCCCCCTCTCTACCCGTTTATAAATGTTTGTCGACGTGGTTATATAGTGTGGTTCTGATATCTACCTAGAGAAGGTTCTGTACTTTCATTGTTCCTCTTATGGTATCTAAACATCCATCCACGCGTTTGTCGTGCGTGTCGACTCGTAAAGGAGAGGATGAGGTCCTGGTGGTCGTGGTATTACAACCCCAACACGCTACTTTGGCCTGAATCCCTATAGACCAGCGGTCTTAAAATAGCCATCAGGATCAATTGGCTGGCCCACTTGGGCTACAGTCAACTGAGGACCAATGTTGGACGTTCTCAACAGGTGTTGTGTACATTGTTTATGATGCTGGGGTTTTAGTATAGTGCTTACAAAACCTTGGTGTTGTTGCAGTGTCTTTGTTTGGCATTGTATTGCGTCCCATCGTAAGGGGTAGGGTCAGTAGGCACTGCAATATATTCTATTTATTATGGATACCCCAATCCTTGAAAATTGAAAAACCAGGTAATTAATAAGTGACCACATTTGGACAACTCTGTTACACAGTCACCAACACAATCGGATTCCACACCTCTGTTACTCATTTTGCATTATATTAGAGCAGATGTCCCCCTTTTCTCACTCAAAAGGGATTAGAGAGCATTGATGGCTTTCCTAAATCAGTCAAAAAGTTGCGCTCTGAAGATATTTAGAGGCTTACATCTACATCACAACACATGAAACTCCTAAAATCAAAGGTCATTGGAAATGCACTCATCGAGATTACTTCCCATGCTACTTTGAATTTCTCATGAGGAACTATTGTCAAAAAGGCTTAAAGAGCATTCCTGAGTCGTAGGTCCTCGCTGGTTCTTCATACCAAGTGTTTCTGTGGTGCACTGTATTTCCACTCATAAGGACAGAATAATGCTGCCAACAAATTTTATTCTCTTGACGTTTACATCACCACTTTCACCTGCCACCATCAAGGCAGGCTAACTGAAATGTAATGTATAGCTATATATTCCAAACCCCCTCTGATCTTTCCAGTGTCAGCGGTTCAGTCATTCAAAGGCGTTTTGTTGTAGTTCTTTGACGTATGCTCGTTGTGATGGCAAAGACCACGACGCCTACGAATGCAAAATGAAATTTCACCGTGTTAATTATAATGGTTCCCACCTCTCTGACTTTTATTCTTGCCCTAAGTGGGTAGAAGAAAAAGAGGTACAACGTTTAAGAGCAGTGAACAATATCTCCTACTCAGATGTTCAAAAGTTACTTCCCTCATTCCATCTCGGACACATGCTGCTGCACTCTATTTCAGTGCTACGGTTGGAGTGCAGGCAGATCTATTCTTGCTTCTGACAGAGGGTTGTTCTCCAATCTCGTGAAGAGTCTTTTGCCTTTCATGGTTATAAGAATTAATGAGTCAACTTTTACGTCTATCTGTATCCACCATTCCTTCTAGTGGCTCCCTAGATTCAATTTCTTTGGTTCCAGCTTCTGGCATCTGCTCGGGTCCACCTTCACTCCCTCAATCGCTGGAATCTTTGTCCACCAAAAGAGACCTGTTTACTCGACCCAGAGCACAATCCATGGGGGTCGACAAATCTTCTTCTACTGTAGAAAAACGACGTTGTCGAAAAAGGAAGGGCTCTATACTCAATTGTCCTCCACATAAGTAAAAATGGTTACTTTGACAAAATGAAACTCTTGAGATTTCCGTTCTAATGGATATGGCATTAAAGTTTTGATTGATTCTTATCACCCCGTATGTCTCTCTTTGTAGGAAATGTTTTTGAAACCTACCAATATAGTCATCTTTTAGCGATTTTTGTTATACTGGAATGACAGGTTGTGTGATGGACGAGTGTATGAATGGAAGGCACTACTGGTTGATCAGCATGTACCCACACTGTCTTTGCCACTTAATACACTCTTATGTTTTCTTGTGTCATACCATCACTGTTTGTTCTCTCCTAGAGATACCTATGATCAATGATACCTTGATGCCCTCATTGAACAGTTGCTATTTCCCTTTTTAATTCTGAGGGAATTTAATAGATATAACCCTCTCTGGGGTTGTGTTGATATTGGTGGGATGAGTTGTTTCGTAGTGTATGCTCTCAGATCACTTTTTCAGTACTTGTCCTTATACTTATTTTCATGCACTTAGTCAGTCTTTTACTGTCATTAATCTCTCTATCTGCTCCTCTTCAATCTTCTCTCACTTCTCTTGAGAGTTTACAGTAATCCATAGGGTAGTGATCATTTTCTTGTCATTTTGAGGAAGACTGGCCGTGGTCGATGCCACCCAACCACGTGCCTTGATGGAAGCTGCACCAAAAAAACTGGCTTGTTTGTTTGTTTGTTTGTTTTTTAATTTTGCACAAAGCTACTCGAGGGCTATCTGTGCTAGCCGTCCCTAATTTAGCAGTGTAAGACTAGAGGGAAGGCAGCTAGTCATCACCACCCACCGCCAACTCTTGGGCTACTCTTTTACCAACTAATAGTGGGATTGACCGTCACATTATAACGCCCCCACGGCTGAAAGGGCGACCATGTTTGGCGCGACGGGGATGCGAACAAACTGGCCCTTTTTCACTGTTCTCTCGGAACTTGATTTTGCCGTCGACTGTATACCATCAACAGACAGTTGCATGGCAGCAGCGACTGATTGTATTGTCTATATGGTTGTTCATTCTATTCCAAAACCTCAACATGTTTTCCACAGTATGTTCGTCCATGGTGGAGTCCTATCTACCAAATGCACGAAAGGCTCAAAAAATGGCTTGTGATACCTTTTGCAGGTAATCTGCACTTTCAAACTGCATTGTCTCTCAGAAAGCCCGTGCCCATGATTAGCAGGTAAAATGTCAAAGCCAGAAGAAATGTTGGATTAAGTTCACAACCAGCATCTTTTCTACCACCAGCTATAAAATCCTACGGGACAAAATTCGGAAGATCAGTGGGAAGTATACTTCCCTCCCCCTTTTGATTTTTATCTTCATTGACCAGAAAGTTACTGATGCTCAGAGCATCGGCGACACTCTCGACAAAAGCTTTTCTCGTGTATCTAGCACTTCTGTTTCATTCCCATCTTCTTGGTCATCAACTCTTGTGCAGAGCATTTGCCTCTTTTCTTTCGAGTTGATCATCTCTATGACTATAATTGCCCCTTTACACTGGTGGATCTCAAGATTGTTCTCCAACAATCTTGCTGTACATCGGGCCCCCTGCTAGTACAGCGGTAAGTCAACGTATTTACAACGTTAAAATCAGGGGTTCGATTCTTCTCAGTGGGCTTAGCAGACAGCCCAATGTGGCTTTGCTATAAGAAAAACAAACAAACACAGTACATCGGTCAGACCTGATGATATTCATTTACAATATGCTAAACCATCTCTCTCCTACCTTTATTGTTATTTTACTGGTTGTTTTTAGATGGATCTGGCAGAAGAATGTTTTCCTGATATTTGGCACTAAGCTATTGCCCTACCTTTTTCAAAGAGTGTGAAGAATGCGAAAAATCCTTATAACTTTCATTTAATGCCTTTGACTAGTTGTCTCTGTAAGGTCTTTGAGAGGATTGTTAATACTCATCTTGTTTGGTTCCTTGAATCAAACATCCTATTCTCGTCCACCCAGTGTGGGTTCCAACAACAGTGATCAACAATGGGCCAACTGTTTGTTCTAAAACGTCAATCAGGAAAGCCATTCTGTAGCAAAAACATCTTGCGTTTGAATTCTTTGACCTTCAGAAGGTTTATGATACTATGTGGAGGTATATTTTGCAAGACCTTTACTCATATGTGTTGCATGGCAAATTACGTTTTAATAGCTCAGTGATTTCAAGTCCATATTGGCTTGATGTTTTCAGTTCTTTTCTGCAAAAGTTTAGAGCCCTTAATGGTTGTTTCTTGGGTATCACAGTTTTCAGTGTAAAAATTAATGATATTACTGCACAACTTCCTCCTACTGTTGCAAATAGCTTTACCTTTTTTTTCTATAAAACCGTTTGCATGCACTTTTTCCACCAACGTGGTATTCACTCCATTCCCGAGCTCCGTCTTGGTGATGTTGTTCTTCTTGTGGTCCCTGAGACAAAGTTATTGGGGTTTATCTTTGATCATAGCTGACCATCATTTCACATATAAAGCAACTATAAATCAAATATAAAGGCACCGAACATCTTCTGTGCCCTCTCTTCCACATTTTAAAAAACAATTCGATGTCCTATGCTCAAAATCTATCATGCACTTATTCGGTTTAAACCAGACTATGGATCCCTGGTCTATTGTTTTACCAAGACCTCGACCTTGAAGATGTTGGAGCATATTCACCATCTGCAGTTTCGGCTCTGCAAAGGGTATTTCCACACTTCTCCAGTCCAGAATTTGTGCAAGTCTCACAAACCTCTTCATCAACTATGCTGCTTGTAAATTCTTTAGTACATGCTTCAAAAATTTCGATCTTTACAACAGCATCCATGGGGTTGTGTCTTCCTTCCTCAGTAAACTATGTTTTTCAGAATAGACTATCTGCCATTGTTCCTTTCGCCCTCTGTGACCAGATGCAATTGGCTGAGTTGGGTCTTTCCTTGGATGACATTGCTACCTCCACTGACTAGCTCAGCCCTCCATGGCGTATTACCATCCTCAAATATGACCTTTCTTTCAGCCATCTGAGGAAGGTATACACTTCCGATTGGAAGCACTACCTTCTATTTGCTAAACATCTTTCAAACCATCCTTTAATTCCTGTTTATACAGATGGTTCGAAATCAGGTGACTCTGTGAGCTATGCCATGGTCTGTTGTAGTCTGGTGGTTGCACACAAAGAACCCCCCTAGAGTTTGTGTGGTCCCTCGCTGGTACAGCTGAAAGTCTTCGATTTACAATGCTAAAATAAGGGGTACGATTCCACTTGGTGGACTCAGCAAATAGTCCAATGTGGATTTGCTATAAGAAAACACACACACAGTTTCTGTGTTCACTACCGAATTTTTTGTCATTTGTCTTGTCCTGGATCCCGTAGAAACTGTCCATTACACCAGATGTTCTATTTATACTGACCTTGTTCGTTCTCCACTGGCCCTGAAATCACTTCAAATTAGTTCTCACCTTGTTCTCGTTGATATTCATTTCTATCCAGTTTTCGGCCTGGCATGGCCAAGTACGTTAAGGTACTCGTAATCTGAGGGTCGCGGGTTCGCATCCCCGTCGCACCAAACATGCTCGCCTTTTCAGCCGTGGTGGCATTATAATGTAACGGTCAATCCCACAATTCGTTGGTAAAAGAGTAGACCAAGAGTTTGCGGTGGGTGATGATGACTAGCTGCCTTCCATCTTGTCTTACACTGCTAAATTAGGGACGGCTAGTGCAGATAGCTCTCGAGTAGCTTTGCGCAAAATTCAAAAACAAACAAACTATCCAGTTTTTCTGGATAACAGGCCACATCGGTATTCGCGGGAACGAGCTCACTGGCACTGCAGCTAAGTTCGTTTGCTCTGGTACTATCACTCCTGTGTCTGTTCCATAAATGAACTACAGTTTGCAGCCTACTTACAGAGAGCAACGTGATAACAAGCTTTTCCAGAGTTTTTAACTCATCATTTACTTTTGTAGGGCCTGGCATGACCTAGCGCGTTAAGGCGTGCGCTTCGTAATCTGAGGGTCGCGGGTTCGCGCCCGAGTCGCGCCAAACATGCTCGCCCTCCCAGCCGTGGGGGCGTTATAATGTGACGGTCAATCCCACTATTCGTTGGTAAAAGAGTAGCCCAAGAGTTGGCGGTGGGTGGTGATGACTAGCAGCCTTCCCTCTAGTCTTACACTGTTAAATTAGGGACGGCTATCACAGATAGCCCTCGAGTAGCTTTGTGCGAAATTCAAAAACAAAACAAAACATACTTTTGTATGGGACTGATGCACCAAGTGTGGCTTTTCTACACTAATGCCACAACGGCTCACGTATTACTGTTGTACCATCGTTACGACTCTAAACAACGGCACCATTTTAGACTTTTGATTTTCTAAGGGTTTACCCCTGACATTGGATAATGTCATTAGCAATTGTGACAGTGTCAGCCTCACGTGTACTTTAAAATTTTTACTGGCCTTTTTAATTCTATTTAAGATTTTACTTGGTTTTGAAGTTTCCTTACTTTTACCTTCATTAATTTTTACATTTTACAACGAATTTCCTTTTACATTGTTTTACCGGTTGTTAGGCTTGTTTGTTTGTTTTTGTTTATTTTTGGAATTTCGCACAAATCTACTAGAGGGCTATCTGTGCTAGCCGTCCCTAATTTAGCAGTGTAAGACTAGAGGGAAGGCAGCTAGTCATCACCACCCACCGCCAACTCTTGGGCTACTCTTTTACCAACGAATAGTGGGATTGACCGTCACATTATACACCCCCATGGCTGGGAGGGCGAGCATGTTTAGCGCGACTCGGGCGCGAACCCGCGACCCTCGGATTACGAGTCGCAGGCCATGCCAAGCCTGGTTGTTAGGCACAGATAGCTTAGTTGTTTTGAGCCGATAAACGTGAAACAACCAATCAGTCTACAGCTAAATTCACAATCACTTGATTTATATTTAGCTCATTATTAAAATAAAGTTTAAATGCACATTTATACCCAGACTGAGATCTAGAATTTTCTACAGGGTGAGCATGTTTGGCGCGACGGGGATGCGAACCCGCGACCCTCAGATTACGATCGCACGCTTGGCCATGCCGGGCCTATGTTCTACAGACAATTAGAAACTATGATTTAAAAGCACGTAATTAGGACAAGAAGGATTTTAGTAATATCATGCAATAACAGAACAACCATTAATTCATGATTTGCAAACAGTTGGTAAAAAACTTGTGATAAATTGTGCTTCTAAAAATAACTAAGTTTAACACTCGCGTAATATAACTATCTAAATCATGGGTGGCCAACTCCATGGCTAATGGCCACAAGTGGCCAGTGGGTAGTTCAATTGTGGCCAGTTCGAGTTTAGGAATCAATTTTTTTGCATCATTTATTTTTTTATCGCAAATTTGGCAAATAGTAACTGCACTGCCTCACGTCAATGCTAATATCGCGCGCTTCATCACTTTCACAGACTCCGGCCATTTTGTAACATCACTCTGGTTTTGATGTTTGTTATCGAGTGTGCATCGTTTTGTATGCGCTTGCCAACATATTTTTATTGTGCAACTTTCAAGTGTTTAAATACATATAACTTGAAACGAGAATTCAATGAATGTTGAGAGTTGAAATTTGCAGTAATTGAAGCAATTAATAAGCCAGTGTGTCTTTTGTATAACAAAGTTTTTAGGAATAATAAAGTATACAACCTTAAGCAACACTAACAATTTTCACAACGAATTTGATGTTAAATTTTCAACTGATTGCAAAAATCGTATGAATGAAATTAGCCGTCTAAAAGCACAACATCATCAACAAAAGGGTTTTGTTGTTGTTTTTTTGGAATTTCGCACAAAGCTACTCGAGGGCTATCTGTGCTAGCCGTCCCTAATTTAGCAGTGTAAGACTAGAGGGAAGGCAGCTAGTCATCACCACCCACCGCCAACTCTTGGGCTACTCTTTTACCAACGAATAGTGGGATTGACCGTCACATTATAACGCCCCCACTGCTGGGAAGGTGATCATGTTTAGCGCGACGCGGACGCGAACCCGCGAATTACGAGTCGCGCGCCTTACGCGCTTGGCCATGCCGGGCCCGACAAAAGGGAGGCCGAAAAATATTTTTATCATCGATAGAACTAGTAACGTTAGCAAGCTATAAAGCTTCCCAGTTGATATTTTGGATTCGATATGTAATTTCAGATTTTCAAGTGAGGGAAGAAATATTTGACCTTTATGGATTACGAGATCAAACATGTGGAAAAAACATTTTTGAAAATTTTCTTGAAATGTCAAAAAAATTCAATCTGGATTTAAAAAAAACAACAACAACCGGTTTCTCTCACAACAGACGGTGCTCTCGTCATGACTGGGACGAAATTAGGATTTATTTCTCTTTTGAAGCAATATTTAATTGAAATGAATGTGAAGTCCACACTGTCATCTTTCCATTGCGTTTTGCATCAAGAAA
The DNA here is from genome assembly GCF_004210375.1 of Tachypleus tridentatus. Classification (NCBI taxonomy): domain Eukaryota; kingdom Metazoa; phylum Arthropoda; class Merostomata; order Xiphosura; family Limulidae; genus Tachypleus; species Tachypleus tridentatus. The sequence goes on along the minus strand of NC_134829.1, from coordinate 13,622,250 downwards.
ATTTATGTGCTCGGATATCTAAAACTGATGAATTAAAAATTTTGATGGACATTGTTGTAAAAATTGTGAATTATACTAGAAGTGGAAGCTCTCTCATTCATCGACAGTCTGTTGAGTCTTTGAAGAAAAGCAGTGACTGTACTTTTGTTGATCTTACTGATTTTGCAAATGTAATATGATTAAGTAGAGGAAAAGTGTTGGAACAATTTGCTTCCTTATTTCCTCAAACAAGAGTATCTTGTTTAAAAGGATAAGATTCAAAATTTCCCTGAAACTGAAACTTTATCATGGCAGTATGATTTGCATTTTCTGTGCGATATGATGTCTCACTTCAATAATGTGAATACGAAGCTTCAGGGAAGAGGTAAAATAACAAGCGAGTAATCACAGTCTATTCATGAATTTCAATTAAAGCTAAACCTTCTTGCTGAACAATCACAAAAGAATGATTTGACACGTTTTGCAAAGTTGAATAGTTTTCTAAAAAATAATAAGGGCGATGATTTCTTTGATACTGAAGATGATCTCTATGTAAACTGGATCAAACATCTATCTCAAAAATTTGGATCACGTTTCTTTGAATTTAAAAATTTGAAATGGATATTTGAATTATTGCATTGTCCATTCCAATTCGAATTAGGAAATTTCGGTAAGGAAACTACATCTTTTTTTGTCTTTGGGTAAATGTGGATTTGAAGACGAGATGCTCACCCCGCAAAGTGTATGACACATGAACTGTAAACAAAAATATTTTATCAAAGAGATGTGGCTCGCAATTCTGATAAATGAGAGCCTTCCAAATTTAAAGATAGCAATTTCAAAATTATTTTCCATGTTTGGATCCACATGGATGTGTGAGTCAACATTTTCTACGTTAGATTATCTTACGTCTAGATACAGATCTCGGCTTACTGACATAAATTTAGAGGCAGAGTTAAATGCTCATTAAACATAGATATTAAGCCAAATTTCACGAAACTTGATGATGAAAACCCCCATCAATTTTCACATTGAAGGTTAGTTGAAATGCAATTATTTTGATTAAACTAACATCTTTCAATATATATATATATATATATTTTGTTTTTGAATGGTGTGGTCAACGTTGTTTTCATGAGCCATAGTTGCGGCCACTATGAAAAATAAGTTACCCACCCCTGACCTAAATCAAAACTCTGGCATTAAACTTAAAAGGAAACAGTGGTCGAAATCAAACAGTTTTGGAGTTTATGTGGCCTGGCATGGCCAGGTAAGTTAAGAGGTACGACTCGTAATCTGAAGGTCGCGGGTTCGAATCTCCGTCGCACCAAACATGTTCACAGAAGAATGAAAGGCGCACTATAGAATCTGGCTGCTCTGAAAAAGCACGTCAATAATGTCATCAATATATCTCTATATTTTGGTTTGTATTTTATAAAATGTTTCTGTTCATTATAAGTTTTGAGTAGTTTTATGTCTTTCTAAACATTTACTAGTTGTTTTTCTGTTTACTGTAATTCTGTATATTTTCCATTTTGGGGTTGTAATTTTGCAACATTTTTCTGGTTTTTTAAAATATTTATTGTATCTATGTTAAAAGAATTAATTATGTTGCTTATCATTTGCGATGCTGATTCATGCAGTAACATTTAGCGCTAATTGGTTGTAAGTGTAAAATGTTAAATGAAAGGTGTGCAGGTCATCATTGTTGAAGAATTAACATAAATTTAATTTATTTGTTAAAGAGTATCTTATATAAATGTATGGCCCGGCATGGCCAGGTGGGTTAAGGTGTTCAACTCGTAATCTGTGGGTCGCGGGTTCGAATTCCCATCGCACCAAACGTACACGCCCTTTCAGCCTTGTGAGCATTATAATGTTATGGAGTTAATCCCACTTTTCATTGGTAAAAGAGTAGCCCAAGAGTTGGCGGTGGGTGGTGATGACTAGCTGCTTTCTAGTCTTACACTGCTAAATTAGGGACGGCTAGCGCAGATAGCCCTCGTGTAGCTTTGCGCGAAATTCCAAAACAAACTTGCAGTTTATTTCCAACGTGTTTTGCTATATGTGAAGGATTTTATCCCATAATGTATTAGAAAATACCTAACTGTTATTCATGGTGTGTTCCATCATGATTCATGTATATATATATATTTTCATTTTATTTAGCCACACAGTTGTATGTCTGAGGATATAACTGCTAAAAACCGAGTTTTGATACCCGTGATGGGCAGAGCACGTATAGTCCTTTGTATAGTTTTGTGCGTAATAACAAAGAAACGTTTTATTTATGTAATATTGAAAAAGTTTGTCTTATTTTGCATTTGGATGTAATTTGAAAGGTATATTTTATTGTGTATTTTGATCTTATTATGTGGATATCCTGTATTTAAGTTTAATTTTATGTTTTTATTTACTTTTCAGATCAATGTGCCATTATTCTACAAAGTTGTATTCTTTATCTATTCTACCGTTTAAGTGTCTTAAAGGGACGGAAGTATGTCACTGCTCTTTTGGCTAATGTATGAATTTTATTTAATATTTCAAACTTTAATCTCAAGATGACTTAGGGTATCTAAAGGTTAAAGAAAGAATAAGGTTGAGGTTTACAAGCATACTATGTGTTGTCTACTCCCTGGTTAAAAGTGTTTTTTTTTATGATCATGCACATCGTTGTATGCAATTTAAATATAAAAGAATGATCAGCAAAGTAGTTAAATTCTTTCTATCACAGTTACATGTTTTACTAGTACATTCATCTAGGATATCATATGCACCTTATTGTCCAAAATATTTCTGTAAAGCTGAATACTATAAAAGTGTGCAGTGAGTTTTCACTTTTGGGTCAGGTGATACCTTGAGTACATATACATAGAGAGAGTACAATATTTTCTCAATCTTGAACAGTTATAGTTTGACAGTAGTTCTTCATAGAAAATCCGAAATATTCACTTCTTCATTAACATCTCTCAAACCTTCCCGTATAGGCACCATTATCACAAATATTTTATCTTTTGATTATGTTTCAAGATAAATAAAGATTCTTTCACTTGATTCTTTGTCCGGTCTCTTTCTTTATTCATAATTCATTAAAAAAGTAAAAAAAAACAACTCATATTTATTCTTGCAAAATATATTCTATGGGAACTCTCGATGTTCTGTGGGACGTACCAGATCATTTTGGAAAAGTATGATTAGTCTTATTGTAATTGCAACAAATCAAATAAGAATTAAAACTTTTGAAAGCTACTTTGAGTCACCTTTGCGTTTAGTAAAGCAAAAAATGAAAACATTGTGCAGAAAATTTAATCATACTTTATAGCTTCGTAATTTATCTTTCACAACTATTCTATTATCTTTTTGGCATTGTTAGGTCCCATGATTATGGTTCTTCACTCGTTATCTATGGTTGTGGATTCGAATCCTATCACTCAAGATACTCATCCTCTCCGCCTTTGGTGCGTTATAATTCAATGGTCAATTTTGATACTGGACTAAAGTAGCCCAACAGTTGGCGGTAGATGGTGTTGACTAGATAAATTCCCTTTGACCTATCACTTCTAAATTAGGGAGGGTAAACACAAGTAGCCTTCAAGTAGCTTTAGGAGAAATTTAACAAACAAACATACTTTTATTGTTTTAAAATAAATTGCCCGGCATGGCCTAGCGCGTAAGGCGTGCGACTCGTAATCCGAGGGTCGCGGGTTCGCGCCCGCGTCGCGCTAAACATGCTCACCCTCCCAGCCGTGGGGGTGTATAATGTGACGGTCAATCCCACTATTCGTTGGTAAAGAGTAGCCCAAGAGTTGGCGGTGGGTGGTGATGACTAGCTGCCTTCCCTCTAGTCTTACACTGCTAAATTAGGGACGGCTAGCACAGATAGCCCTCGAGTAGCTTTGTGCGAAATTTCCAAACAAACAAACAAAACAAACAAATTAAAATAAATCCTTGCTGTCTATCTTAATTGTTTGTTTAAGTTAAGCACAAAGCCCTATAATGAGCTATCTGTACTTTGCCTATCACAGGTATCGAAACCTTGTTTATAGCATTTTAAATCCGCAAGCATACCGCTGAGTCACTGGGGCGCTAACTCAACTATCTGCCACACCATCGATCCCCCATTTTCAGAATCTTATTTGCCACTGCATTAAATCTAAAAAGTTTGTTTTGAATATCAAAGCTACACGATAACTATCTGCACTAACCGTCCAAACTTTAGTAGTGACAGGTCAAAGAATTGTTTGTTTGTTTGTTTGTTTTGGAATTTCGCACAAAGCTACTCGAGGGCTATCTGTGCTAGCCGTTCGTAATTTAGCAGTGTAAGACTAGAGGGAAGGCAGCTAGTCATCACCACCCACCGCTAACTCTTGGGCTACTCTTTTACCAACGAATAGTGGGATTGACCGTCACATTATAACGCCCCTACGGCTGGGAGGGCGAGCATATTTTGCGCGACGCGGATGCGAACCCGCGACCCTCAGGTTACGAGTCGCATGCCTTAACGCGTTTGGTCATGCCGGGCCTTTTAAACAAGGTGTGAGTTGACTAAGATAACAAACAGGGCGTGTGTGTGTGTGTTTTCTTACAGCAAAGCCACTTCGGGCTATCTGCTGAGCCCACCGAGGGGAATCGAACCCCTGATTTTGCGTTGTAAATCCGAAGACATACCGCTGTACTAGCGGGGGGCAACAGGTCACAGAAAGGACAGCTAGTCAAACCGCCAACTCTTTGGTTGCTATTTTACCAATAAATAATAGAACTGACTGTAATATTATAACATCCGCATAACTGAAAAGGAAAGCATGTTTTCCAAATATAAAAGAAGAGAAATACTGAATAAAAATGTAACATTAAAACGTGTTTCCCAATACGCTAAAAAATCTCATGTATATCAATATATATTATTTTAAAATATTCATCATATTACGTGAATAAACCTTCTAATAATAATAAATGTATGCAAATATGTTTATTCGGATTCTAATAACGTCATAAATTTGTTTCTTTGTGAAACTAAATTAATAGATTACATCACAGTTGTAAAATAAATATATAAATGCATTAAAAAAGTAAAATATAAACCTCATAGCTCCCAGTAGGTCAACAGTAATATTACGGACTTCAATAGTGATATTTAGAGCTTGATTACCTGTGGCGGGAAGGTCACAGTCAGTCCATTACGAAGCTTTGCGCTAAGAACAGAGAAAATACACCACCTTATTTTATCAATCTACTTTCATTAGTATCCGTTAGAGGGAGAAATAGGAAAAACAGGGAAAATGATGCATATTTATTATGCAATAATGAGTCAGTGGAAAATTCGTGTTTGTATGTGTGAACTACAATTTGGGGTATAGAAGGAAAATAAATTAAAAAGTTTAGCATAATTCGAATATATATTTTTGATGACAGTTAATGATTTACTTTCCAGCGTTGTTTTCTTGAATCTGCTATAATATTATACTACATTCTATGAGAATGTTCTACGTAAGACAATACTACAGGTTTTAGTTATTTAAACGTAAAACTACGACGTGTAGCAGTGTTCTGAAGTTTTGTTCTGGTCTACTTTATTGGTAAGTGGAGTTTATAAGCTGTCAGTTAGGCTACATTTATTAATCGAAGAAATGTTGCGTTGTGGTTAAACGATAATGACTGAAGATCTTTCATTTTTCTCAGTGCATGTGAAGATGAGAGTATGTCGTGATTAAGCTGTTGTAAAAATGTATCGCTCAAGGGTCATTTTAACTTAAATATACTAACAATAACAGTGAAAAATATTTATAAACATTTTAATTGGATTGTGCTTTTCAAGTATTAATTATATTTAGTTTGAGAAATAGTGTATTCTGGATTTGATGATCTTTGACCATTTGGATATATCTGTAGTTGAAAACAGAAGTTAGAAAATCAGTTGATGTGGCTTCTGGATTATTTATGCAGTACTTTCAAACAAATAATGTATGTAAAAAAATCTGTGTTGCAGTATATCATTTATTCAATAAAATGCACATTTTAGAATGAATGAAATTAATTATTTTTGCATCAGAAATTCAAGTAATATTGTATAAATAATCATTTTTGATAATATATACTAACATTCTTTCTGTTCATGTTGCATTACAAATTATCTAATCAAATAGCAACTGCACATAGTAATTCCAACACCACAGTGTGGTAGAAGACCATCCATTACTAAGAATTATTGAAACTTGGTTAGATATGGAGAATATTGATACCACCTGGTATGGCCAGGTGGTTAAAGTGTTTGAATCCTCCATTACACAAGACATGCTCACTCTTTAAGCCAAGGGGATGTTATAATGTCACAGTCAATCCCACTGTTCATTGGTAATACAGTAGCCCAAGGGTTGATAGTGGATGATGATGACAAGCTACTTTCCCTTTAGTCTTACGCTGCTAAATTAGGGGTGGCTAGCACAGATATTCCTGGTGTAACTTTGTGCAAAATTAAAAAAATAAACAAACAGTGATAATTGGAAATAATCTGAAATTCCAGGTTATAAGTTATGAAATAGTTATAGATTTTTAAAAAGAGGCAAGATGACTGTATAATGAATAAACTAGTTTGTTTTTTTGGAATCAATTGCATAAATAAATAGGAGTAGTGAATAGGTTGAATCTTTCCAAAGGTTACATTGGAGAGTTTAAAGAGTAGAAAGTTTTTTGTTTTTTTTTTAATAGTCAGTTGTTACAGGTTACATTATTAGACAGATCAGATAATGAGAAATTAATATTAAAATCAAGGTTGTTATTAATAAAAAATATTGGTGCAGTAATTGTGCGACATTAATTTTAGATGTATTGAATGAAAATTTTGATTTATATAATCAAGAGAGAAAAGTAGAGATTTAGTCCCATCCTTTATTTTTCAAGAAATTGTGGATTCTCCTCATAAACCCCTGTTTAGTGTTAACTTCCGTTACTGCCAACTATCAGAAATGCTGGCATATTGGTGGCTGTTTGTGTTAGTAATTACTAAACTTGAATGAAACTGTAATGTACTGGTATCATTTATTGACAAAGTAATAGTATTTTTAAGAACTCCAGTTTCTCAGTACTACTGTTAAAAATTACATTAAACCTTTGCATTCAGTTCTAATGAAAGTTGTGTTCTTTATGAGGAGAATACATTTGTTTTAAAATTCCATTACATTATTAATAAATGGTTTGTATATGCCATTTATTTTTCAAATTTCCTGAATTTTGAATATCCAAAGTGTGAAATTTTTTATAGATTTGTTTGTGGTGCCATTTAATAGGTGGTGCAGGAGTTTTGATCATACAGTTCTCAAAGTGGTGGTGCACCCACACTAAAATGGTGATAGTGTTTCTCCTGTAATCACATACTGCAATGGAATGATCATACACAAGTGGAGTTGTGCATACACCCATGTTATTCTCCACTTATAGCACTGGTTACATGCATAGATACTGATATATGTTCTATGTTCATTCTCACTAAGAAAAAGGCAATTCATTCCACAATAATCAACCACTGTTTAAAAAGATATTTAAAGCCAGCCTTTTTCATTCATATATATGTTTCAACCTTTCTTTTGAACTTGCTCAAATTTACTGCCTCCACAATGTCTGAATGCAACCCATTTTATAGGCCAACCACCCTATTAAAAAATAAAATTGTTTTAGCTGAAGATAGCTTCTACCTTGCCTAAATCCATATTTGTGTCCTCTAGATCTATAATTCTTGCTGTTAAGTGTGAAAAATGTTTAAGCATAAACATTATCATTTCCTTTCACAATCTTAAACACTCCAATCAGATCCTTTCTAACACATCTTGTTTTTTCAAGAAAAAAATTTTAAGGATCTCATACTTTCCTCATATTACAACCCCTCCATTTCATTTACCAATTTAGTGACCCTCATCTGAAACCTTTCCAACAATTCAATGCCTTTCCTAAGGTAAGGAGACCAAGACTGGACACAGTGTTCCAAGTGTGGCCTAACCAGTAACCTATACAATGAAAATATAACCTCTTTAGACTTGTATTCAGCGTTTCTGTAGATACAACTGAAAATCCTATTTACCTAACCATGAGTAACAGCACACCATTTGGATAGTTTAAGAGACTGACCAATTACTACACTAAGATCATTTTCTTTAATGGTGCTGTTAAGGTTTTCCCCATCAAAATTATACTTGTGATAACCCTTGTGACATATCTTGCATTTATCATAATTAAACCCATCTGCCATTTATTTGCCCAATTCACTAAATGATTTAAATCCTTTTGTAAAGTAGCAGCATCCTCTTTTCAGTGAACACCACCAAAGACCTTGAAAAATTAAGTAACTTATTGACCATTCCTTCAACTATGTTAGTACAACTATTACAAAAAGCAATAGTCCTAGGACTGAGCCTTGAGGTACATCACATGTAACATTAATCCTGTTTGACTGAGCACCATTTGTAACTCCCTGTTTTCTTTTATGAGGCCACTCTTCTATTCAGTTAATTAACATATTCCCCATACCTATAGAGGTAAGTTTCATTACCAATCTTATATGTGGCACTTTGTCAAATGCTTTCTGAAAATGCAAATACACTAAACCTACACCCTCACCCTCATCTATGTATGAGGTCACATTTTCAAAACATATCAAAAGATTTGTAAGGCAGTATTTTCCATTAATGAAACCATGTTGACTCTCTAATAAAAATTCTAAACTTTGTTAAATTTACTTTGCAAAATATTTTTTAATGGACTTGCAAAAACTTTTCTCACAACTAATGTGAGACTAACAGGTCTGTAATTTGTGGGACAGTGTCTATTACCACCCTTGAAGATAAGAGTGGCATTAGTTGGTTTCCAATCTGTCGGTCTTTGTTCATTATTCATGGACTTGTAAAAAGTTGTGGCAAGTGGCTCATACATCCAGTTTATGACCTACTTTAAGACCCTCTGAGAAATATTATCTGGCCTAGGAGTCTTATCATTCTTTATTCTTCCCAAATGTATTTTAGCAAGCTCAGAATTTGTGCAGTTCTCTTGTACAACTTAGTTTTCATCTATGAAGTGCTCAAGATGAGGAGTGTTGCTTAAATATTTGTTAGTAAAAATTGAAGAAAAAGTGGAATTTAATAATCTAACCATTTCATAATCCCAAGATTCATTAGTCATCCCTCAGGGGTCTTATCCCAATCCTAACATTTTATTTACCTCAGATGTACTTAAAAAAAAAAAAAAAAAAAAAGAGAGAGAGAGAGAGAGAATTAACATTTATTCAGTATGTTGATAAATATATTCAAAACTTCTATTAACTACTATTATGACTGAAGAATAGAAGTTTGACATAGTGAAAGATTCCAATCAATTCTAAACTTTGGATTCAAATTATGATAACCAAAAATTTATTTTGTTGAACTTAACAGTTGCCAATACAACTAGAAATATCCAATATCTTTTATGCAACTAAGAAAACACGAAGTCCCAAAAAGTGAAAACAAGGTTTGAGGTTGACTTGACTCTACTGATTACCAGTTGTCAGTTTCTCCTGCTCATCCACTTCATGATTGAACTAACTAGTTTTCAATATGTAGTAATACAATTATATTTCCTAATAAAATGCATGTGTGGTACCTTATCTAAAGCATTTTTAGAAATCAAATTACTTTGAGTCTACACCCTTTCTGTTATGAATAACGTATAACTAACATATAATATTCTTTAAAAAACAACAAAAGTACAATAGATTAGTAATTCAAGATTCCCTTTGGTGAATACATGTTTTTAATTTATGATATTGCACTACTATGAATTTCTAAAGCTTCTGAAATTGGACTGTAGTATTTTCCTAGTACAGAATTAAAACTAATGGGCAATAAGTTTCCAGAGAATTTGTCCAATCCTTAGGCACCTGCTTATCTTTAATTGGCCTATCAAAAATGAAAGGGAGAGGTTTGTATACATAATCATTGACCTCCTTTAAAACCTTGGAGAAAATATTGATTGGTTTTACTGCTTTAAATACATTTAATGTTTAAAACGTTCTGAATACTTCCAATCAAGTCATGTAAAGGAACTTTTGCTCAAGTTATATGGCTTTGCCTTCAAACTTTTCTTTTATAATAAACTTCATTGTTTTTATTTACATTGAGAACAAAGTAAACATGTTAAGATTGTGGATCCTTTTTTAAATTGAAGCTCACTTTATTTTCTTTTTTTTGTTAACTTTTGTAAGTCAGGATAGTTCTGTGTGCCTGATACTAAAGTGTACTCTGTTATTACAGGTGTGCTATATTAAACTTGAATACCAACTTATCAATGGAGATTTCAAAAAACCAACAGGACAACAACTTGCCATCCTCAGCTTCCCTCATGGCTACATGTAAAGATGAACAATGCACAGCAAGTGATCAATCATCTGTATTTTCAGTTTTATCATATCCTTCAAGCAGTGATATCCAGTTGGAGTGTGTGAATCTAATGAGCGACTTGCATTTAAACTTGGAATCAGCTAGTTCTGATCTCTCCTATCAAGAAATCCAGGAAAAGCTGAAAGAATTGCTAAAAGAAAATATTGAACTGAAAGGTAAGATCTAGAGAAATATAGAAGAAAGAAATTATGCAGTATGTATCGATGCTAAGATAAATCTGGGATTTATGAAAAATACATTCATTGTTTGTTCCTTTAATATTTATCAATTAGGTAAGAACCAAGCTTAGTTTCCATTACACATTTTATGTAACAGTATGAAAATCTTACAGGAAAGAAAGCTGTAGATTCCTGGTGTTGTACCTTATTTATAAATAGAAAGGAGAGGTTTGTTAGAATCTTAGAAATATTGATTGTGGTTACTTTTCTGATGATGGGTGTTTGAGTGAAGTAATGAAATGGATAGTAATAGGAACATTAGCTATTTATAAACCAAGATCTATTCACCAAATAAAATTATGATAAAAAAACAACAAAGTTAAGTTTACTTCAACTGAAGTGATAATTGAAATGCTGAATTATTTTTAAAAAATTCCCAACTTTTAGGGGTATCTGATCTCTTCTTACCTGATAACTTATTATTCATTGTTGTTCTCTATATGCACAAATTTTTTTTGCAAACTACTAGCTTTGATACTCCCACCTACCCCACATCCATTGTGGTTCTACTGCATCTTCACATAAAAATAAGCTTGTAACAACTCATTGTTAGTAAGTCCACAGTACAAACTTGATGCAGATTACACCCTGTGTACTGTTCACCCTAACCTTTGCATTTTTAAGTACTATCATGTTCAGACGTAACTGAATTTTGTTCTTTTTTTTTCCCTTCACATTTCTACATTTTTGTTGTTTCTAAAAGTAGTAACTTGAAATAATTCAGCATTTCAATTATCACTTCAGTTGAAGTAAACTTAACTCTGTTGTTTTTTTTATCACAATTTCATTTGGTGAATAGATCTTGGTTGAACCATGAATTTGAAATTTTTGGTCATTACTACTACGACTACTTCAAATGTTATTTTTTAGACTTCAGTTTCTACACTTTTAGCTGGGGATGTTTTGACCTTAGTTTTACAGGAATTTGAAAATTGCATTAGAACCTGAATAAGGTTTTCCCTTTCTGGAAAAATCTGGTATTGATGATGAGGATTTAGAGGGCCTTCTTTCTCCTCCTCCTTATATTATGCTATCCTGTACATTACTTGTAGAAACAGCCAGGTGTTTTTCAGCCTCTTGGGACATGATTTCACTGGTTTGTTGCCTTTTGTTTCTATTCTTTACTTCAAAATACCCTATGCCTTCCCTTTAACACATCATCCCTGCATCAGAACACCTCATTTTCCCATCTCCTGTGGAGATCAAGGTCCATGCTGACCACTTCCAGGTTTAGTTACATGCTGATTCTGTCATGCTATGTCCTCCTTAACTTCAGATCTTTGAACTTTGGCTTATCATCAAACAGATTTCCCTATTCTATACTCCCAACACCTGCAGTATTTAACTCTGACTTCTATGTCCTACAATCGATGTAACCTAATGTTTGTCATTATATTTTGTTTCAAAAATAAAACTAGTGAGCAAAATTGTTTGAAATTTGTCATGAACCTTTCCAAAAGTATTTAGTTTAAGAAAAATGAAATATTTAATTTTGATATTTTCTACTGTTTCTAATAAACAACTTATTTAATGCACTTAGACTCTGAATAGTTTACCTGCAAAGTAATATTCATTTTGAGTACAAGAATACTGTTTATAATCTTAATTTTTCCTATTTCATTTTAGAGGTCCTACATATTATACAAATAAATATCAAAGTTTTTATGATAAATGTTTTTATTTTCCATTTTCTCTACTTTATAATTGACTCTTTTTGTTATCATGTGTAGTGCAATGAAATGTTTAAAATTAAGAAATGGAAATATGTACTTACCTTCACAGGATAGTCTTAAACTATCTTTCTGGCATGTGTGTAATTTCACATCTTTACCTTTTGCTATATTGTTTAATTTTAATCTCTTATTTTCCTTTCCTGCTCTTTACCATTAATTATTTGTGTTTACATATATCAATAGATACCACCACCAAACAGAATAGTATGAAGGGCAGAGATACTCTAACCTCTGACAAAATCTTTTTTTTTTATGCAAGTGTAATTTAAGCTTTGTAGACCAAGGTAATTCTTGGTATATTTTATGAAAATTTTTAAGTTAAACCTTTCACATATGAATTTTAAACAACTAAAATATAATTAACTTAACTGCAAAAGTAAAACCTAAGTGGAATTTAACTGTCTATCAATGTAACGTGTATGGGGGGGAGTCAACTGCTAGAGACACCAATATTGACAATGGACAAGCAGCACTAAGCTTATCATTTTTTAAATAATTTTTTTATTTTCATGTCCTCTTAACCAAAATAAATTAAGATAAAGCAAGAAATCTTATTTTGGATATAAGCATGCTATTCAAGTCTAGAAAAGACTTGCTTAGCAATGTATTACTTTGGGATGTGGGTACAGACATCTACCAGAAAAGAGCAAGTTATTATGGTGGCTTAGTCTCTGTAAAAAGTGTAAAATGAAACTAATCTTTAGACTTTGACTTAATACTTGTAGAAGCTCATCTAGACTGATATAGAGATGCTGAGACAAACTTGAACACAAACATAATCAACCAAATCTAAGATATTTCACTTGCACATGTGTCACATGACAAACTAAAGTTTAGTTGACTGTTTTGGATGTTTCTTTTAAAGTAAAGGAATAACGACTTGGATAATATAAAACTTTGAATTATAACATATTTGATAATGTTAAGTTCATTGAACTAAACTGATAACAAAATGCATTAATTAAGTTTTGAATGTAATGCAGTAACACTTTATGGCATGCACAGAAATGTATTTGACTGCAGCAGTAGCTACAAGGTTAATGCGAGTACAGGGTGCTGATTGTGAGTCTTAAGTTTGGTCTTCCCAGACTCGAGCTCACCCTAAATTCTCTCCCTTGGTACCTGTCTATTGTTCAACTTCATATCAAAACTCTCCATCAATCTCCTGTTGGGTTTTTGGTGGACATTCGTACCTTCATATTCTCTGTGTTGGCAAATTTGTCTCTCTCGGCACACTGTCTTCACATATAGATCTTCTGAATAGGGTTGCACATTTGTTTCATGTGTGCCTACTCTCAGCTTATCTGTGTAACATTTCAGTGGCAACATTTTTACATGGATCTGTTTTTGGTGAGGTCCCAGAGTTTCTAGAGTCATGGGTGGAGACTGCATGAAAACAATTCTTCCTTGGTTACTAGGTTGTCTCGGACTTCATTTGCTTGTGCTTATAGTATTTCCTGATCCGCACCTTCCCAGTCTATACCTTTTTTCTCACCACAGAAACATACTGCCATTTGTGCCAATGATTATGTGGTGAGTTCTGGCAAGATTTGTGCACACCTTTCCGGATTTCTTTACATATGGTGGAAGTTCACTTTTGATCCTTGGATTCTTCAGGTGCTGCCTGAAATATTCTTCATCTACTTTCTTTATTCTCCTCTCACATCACCAATTCCTGTGTCCTCCCCCCCCCCCACCTTGGGATCCCAAAATTTACCAATATCTCTCTGAAGTAGTTTACTCTTCTACTCAAGGAGGCTATAGAGCCAGTCAGTCAAATTTCTTCAGGTGTTTACTACAGGTTGTTCCCAAAGAAACCAGAGATTGGTGTCCAGTGATATATTTGTCTCGGGCCATTTCCTAGAGCTTCCCTGTTTTCCCATGGAGACTTCTTTTGTTTTCACTCAACTGTGGTCATCCACTCCAGGTCTATGGATGACCAAGCTAGATGTTTAGGATGTTTTCCTCCACATCTCCAATGCCTCGCACCCCAGATGGTATCTTTGGTTTGTTCACAAAGATTAGGTTTACCAGTTTCTCATGTTGCCTTTGAGGCTGGCAAGGGCACTTGATGAATTTTTGAGTAGTCATGACTTTTGCTTAACTTTTCCAAGCTCAAGGCTTGCACTTCCATTAGTATGTAGATGTCTAGCTCCAGAACCTGTAACACATGAGCACACACAGTTGCACCTGAGAAAAGCAACTTGTGTTAGTTGGATCATCAAAATAAGAAATCTTTACTCATAACTACTCAACATCTCATTCACTTGGGAAAAATTTTCAATTCAGGACTAGCCTTCTTCCTTTTGTCTACAGTTGATGGAACTTTTAGTTTCCATAGCTGTTATCTCACCTACTCTCACTGTATATAAAATTCTTTCATTTTTGGGGACATGGGCTTCCATGAAAGCATTTATTACCTTAGTTTGTGCTCACTTATGCACCCTTTAGTGGATGCTGCAAGACCAATGAAAACTTTCAAGTATCCCTGGATCTCCATTATTCAGCTGTCACACTTCCTCTTGAATGATTTCGCATGGTAGCTACAGAAAGACAATGCCTCCTTGTCCTCAGTTGCATCTATTCTGAGATGCTTCATTGTGGAGCAAATTTGTAACATCAGGAGGTTTCAGATCATTTCTCTCCTGTCAAAGTGATTTTACGTATTAGTGTCTTGGAACTACTGGTTGGTTACCAAACTATGGATAATCTTCTACCTTCAGTTTGGAAAAAAAGTGGTCATGATCCATTCCTACAATTTACTAGCTTTCTGATACATTATTGAAGCATCTGTTCCTTTTTCCTATGTTTCCAAATGTTGGAACTAAGTTTTTAGGCTTGGGCTTTTCATGTATGCTTCATCACAGTGTGTTATGTTACAAGTACCTTTTTAATTTGGTCATGGATCATCTTTCTCCTCTAGACCAAATCTTCTCCATGGGCTGGTCTCTTGACCCCTTAAATTTTCTGATATGTATGCACACTTTGGGATACTACCCATTTGAATGCATTTGCCATACATCATAATTCCAAATTGCTTTGCTTTTGGTACCTCGTCCCTAGGAATTTCGTTGTGGATGGTCTCGGTCAGGATTGAATCAATTGATATCTATATGTATATTCTTCAAATTGACTAGTATCCAGAGGGATAACTATAATTCCATCTACTCCATTTTGGGTTCTCCTAATACTGCATTTCTGGCTGGGACAACTCTGGTTTTCACTTCTCACCCTCCTTTAAGTATCTCCCCCTTTATTTCATCCTCTTTTGTCATCCCTTCTTCATCATCTTCTGTTGTAAGTTGTAAATTTAGTACTCCATACATATAGTATCTACTTTATCCAATTTTATTTGCCCATTCTCACTCAAGGTAGCAGACTTTTTGCCAATACTTTTTGTATCATGAGTTCTGTCCTTTCTGACTGACTCTACCTCATATTTCAAAATTCCTAACCAGGCTATTTGTTCATGACTTATCATGATCTTCTATTGCATCTAGCATCTTCCATTTTACCAGGTACCACAAAATGTTTTCCTCTACCATTCTTACTGTATTGCCTCATTGAGATATTAACATTCTTCTCTACACACTTACCCTTTCTCTCTTTAATCTCTTAGCTGCCTGTTCCATTTAGCATTTTACCCTTGAAATTACTTCCTACTACATTTAGTCTGTGGGTGTTGGAGGTAGGACATATTTACTATCAATGTTTCATGTATACTTTGCCACCACACATATGATCTTCTCTTACCAGATTATACTTTTCATCCCAAAACATTAGCAAGAAGTATGGCCAACTTTTACACTCATTTTCTTCTCTTTCATTTCACATTTATACTCCTATTCAGATCCATATAGACTTCTGTGATCAATTCATGACCTTCATCATTATATTGCCCATACAACTTCCTTTTTATGGTTTTCATTCCTAGTTATTCATTACTTGAACTCTATTCTCTCTTAGATCTATCACCTTCTACCCTCTTAGGTTGGATTTGTTCACTTACCAGGCTGGTGATTACATCCATATCTCCAACTTCCAGCATCTACAACAAGTGTCATCTCCCCAGATTTAACACCTTTACCTTTTTCTTGGCAGCTGCATTGTCCTTTAGAGGAGAACTTACAGTTAGGCATGTGGATTACACCAAATATGTTCTTCTACCATTGTCTACATCATGTGGACATTACTGCCTCATGTAGATATTGTATTCCACTTGTTGATGTTCTACACACAGTGGCTCAACTGTGAATTGATAAGTTTTTTTTCTGTCTGTCTGTCTTCTCTTGTTTCCTTACAGGGTTGCATTCCTTATAGGTAATGGATCCTACTCAGCTCAGCATGCCACCAGTGATAGGTTGCAACATAGAGACTGGTGTTGCAAGCAACCGAACCAGGTGAGCAGTTGGTTGGAATGTCCTATCAGAAGGAACCCTGAGGCTGGACCCACCAATCTATATGTATACCTTTCTCCATATCTGTAATGTGTACTATTGAAAGGTGGTGTCCCACTGGGCTGCTAGTAAGTTCTCTCCACAATATATTGCTTTATTATTATGCCTGTACTGACTGCACTAACTATTATAAGTAACGTTGCCTGTACCTGTTGTTCCTTCAGTTGAATAAATCAGGAACAGTTTGCTATTCAAAATAAGTTTACTGTGTTCATCCATTTCATAGTCTTCAGTGTCAGTGTTCCTTTGACTCCCCACTGTGTTTCCCCTTCTTCAAGTGGAGTATGGAAGTCTTTACCACTCACTAGTTCCTAGCCCCTAAGGTGGTGAACCCTGGAAGATTTATTTCTAAATGTGCCTAATCTCATTCAGTAGCAAGTAAGGCTGTGATTTCCTGCCATTGCAAATGATGTAAATCTACTTACAGAATTGGAAATTGGATAAGATTTACTACAGTGCAGTTCCCCCACTCCAGTTTTGGTCCTTCAATCTACCATAAGCTGAATGTTGGTTTCCAAATTATAGGTTTTGGATTAGAATTAGACCAGCCAGCATAATTCCTTATGTATATGTTGGTTGGGAGATTTTATCTTACCATGGACACAATGTGTAAGTTGGTCAGGTATTCCTCACATACCTCCTCTATCAAGCTGAGACTTCAGAGTTTGGTATTGCAAGGAACTGGACTGACTGGCAGATACTCTGGTTGGCTGGGGTACTCCTAACATACCACTTTGCAGGTTACAACTCGTAAGTTTTGGTAGTACAAACAACTATATAAGGAAATAGAAGTCTTGTTGGTTTGGGATTTTGGTGAACCACCACATGGGCACTTCTCTTCCTTCTGCCATTGTATGTCAGTTTCTGAGTGGCTGGTGTTGGTTAAAGATTTGTATACATGTACCCTGCCTAGTTAAACTGAATGGAACATCTTTCTTTCCATGTCGTAGGTTTAAGGTGAAGACACTAGAAAATCCTCTATACAATGGATGAAAATTTTGTGCTCCTAGTTTTAAACTGGAGTTAACTTCTTATGTGCATTCTGAGAAAAAATAGCCATTTGACACTGTGGGGCATATCTGTTTAGTTATCTCAACATTAGTATATTTGCTTAGGAACCCTATATCTTGCCATCACCTAGATGTCAGTTGCTGAGTGTTTGTGTTGATTGTTGAGCTGGACCAATCAACATGTATACATTTATCTTATGACAACCAGTGCCATATTTATATTCCTTTCTGCTGTGAATACACAGTGATGTTAGGTGCTGCAAGTTTCAGTACCCACTAGTCATAGGGTAAAAGAATGCACTTCAACTAATTTTTTGCCCAATTATGTGACATTTACTACTTCATTGAGGGAAGAATGTACCTGATAGAAATGTGGTGCAGTCTCTCACTGGTATTCCTCTTATAAAAGATGTTTCACTTCAGTCATTTTTTAGATACTTTCTAAAGAATGCTCATGTAGATAATTTTTGCTCTGGTCCCTTTGTCTTTTCAACATGGAATTCTGGCTGTTATCTAAGAAGAGATAAGACCATACTGAAAATTATATTTCTGATAGATAATTACTTCTCTCAAACTTTCTACCCTTTCTCTTCACTTCTAGTTCCCTCTTTTGTGCCTAATTTTCAAGGAAAAAAGATAGACTGATAAATACAGAAGGAGCATTTGCATCAGGAGTGTGTGTCACACTGTTATTGGTGAAGGGTTGCCACATGCTTACTTGCATGTGAAGATGCATGAACATTGAATGATTCAAAGATAGTGTCAAGAAAAAATTGCATATATAGTGAGCAGCACTAAATAAGAGAAGCTGTTACATAAAGAGGTAAACACCAATGAGAAATATATTTTCAGTGTAGGACTTTTATTAAAAGTCATTTGATGGTGTAGAATTGACTTATAACAAATTAGCCTGTATGTTATGTTATTAGGACTTGTATCCATTAGCTCCAGTATATCATACTGGCATAAAGTATGTATATAGATCATTGCATATTATCCTCTATATTATACAATCAAAATTTAGATTTATAAGATCTGCAGACAGATCACAAATTAATCAAGGTGTTGGGCTTTTAGGAGTTGGATCCTGTGTTATCAGGATTATGATGCACATGATCCATATACAGAGTAATAAAAATTAGTTTGGATTTCAATCTATAAAATGTACAGAGATTATTAGAAACTATCTTTGTGTTATACAATCAGAATTTATATCCATAAGGTCTGTGAACAGATTATTACATGTTAACCTGTGTGTTGTATAATTAGGATTTATATCCGCTAGGTGTACAAATGATTATTTCGGATAAACCTGAATGTTATAATGTCTGGATATAGATTCAAATGGTCTGAGTGATCATTACAAATTTAATCTATATATTATTCTGTCAGTCTTTACCTTCATAAGGTCCATGTAAAAAGTAGTAACCACATCTCTTATAAAAGTAAATATAGTACTTATTAATCTTAGTTTTAAGAAGGGCAAGTGCTAACTTGGAGGTTTATGCATCATATTTATGAAATTTGTAAAACAATCAGATGTGCTAACTTATTTCTTATACAGAGGTGCTACAACAAAACAACAAAAGCATGAAGACTCAATTCCAGACATTGATGAACTGGCAACAACAGATAAATCTTGTTCATAATGATCATCAAAAGAAATTTGAAGAATCAAAATTTCTGATTGAGGAGCTTCGTGTGCAAAACTGTGAATTGACTGATAAGTTGCTAGAACTCGAAAATAAGTTAGCTAGCCACAATGATGTGAGTAACTGATTACATATTTTAATCTCTGTTGTATTTTGTAAAGCATATTGTTTTTCTCTTGACATGATGGCAGCATATAACTATTAACCCTCTCATTCCAGGTATCCTTTACTGTGCATGAACAAAGTTGTAGTGTCTTACATTCAAAATGTTATCAAACTACTTTTCATGTTATACCAATTAGTATAGAATAAAATGTTAGCTGATAATCCACATTTTTAATAGTATACAAATTTTAAGTTCTTAATTCTGCAAAATATTAAACAAATTCTTGAATTTTCCCTAGTGTAACACACATGACATATTTTCTAGGCACCTTACTCTCTGTTTTATACACCACTCATTCAGAAAGTATGAAATTATATGTAAATTACTTGATTATTTAAAATTGTTTTGTTTAGACAAACCATAATTTTTATAGCCCTCAATTTTGTTTGGTTACAGAGCTATTGCCCCTTGGCTTGAATGCCTGTATGTGGTGAAGGAACCTCATCAAAGAAGGTTCTGTCTTTTCAGTTTACCTCCTATGGGATCTGAATGTCCACTCATAGTATTTGCCATGAGTTGCAACCAGTAAAGAGGAGGAGAGGATTATGGTGGTTGAGGGATGCAACCTCATCAAATCACTTTGGCCTTTAAAATATATATATAAAAATGGCTTGTAAAATATTTTTTACCAAGAGTAATTTTCTCAACCTAAACGAGCCGTTTTTACATCTTTATTTTTCTCTACAAGTGGGTTTTCTCTACATCACTTTGGCCTTTAATTACTGTAGACAGGTGGCCTTGGTGTGCTGCCCCCAGAGTAATTTGGCTGGTTCTGTTGGGCTTAGTCAACTCAGTACCAGTGTTGGGCATTCCCAACAAGTGTTATGGACATTACATCCGATGCTGGTGTTTATGAATAGTACTCTCAAAACCCTGGCATTGCTGCAGTGTCGTTTTTAGCAGTGTAGTGCATTCTGTCATAGGACTCCATGATGGGTGGGGTCAGTGGGCACTGAATCTTTCTTCTTTCATTACGGTTACCCGAAATCCAAGTAAAAATAAAATACTTTAAAAACAGATCACTGATAAACAACTACAATTTAAACTCAAGACATCAGTCTCCACCTCCCTCTAAACCTGTATCTCATTTTCTCATACTACGTTCTTTGATAGACGAACCTTTATGGCAAAGGTCTTCCTTTTATTTATTCAAAAGATATTAGAGGGGCATGTGTGCTCTCTGAAGTCAGTCAAGAGGCTTTGTTCTGAGGACATCTTGATGGAAGCATGTACCCCAAAATACACTGAACTCCTCTTGAATTCGAAGGCCATTAGGAATATAGTCATAAAGGTTACTCCTCACAACGAGTCATTTTTGAGAGGGATTTGAAGAATATCTTTGAGTGGGAAATTTTCACTGGTTTCTCCACCCAACGAGTTTTTACAGTGAGACATATCTCCACTTGTGAGGACAAAGTTATGCTGCTTACCAGTGTTCTGATTTTGGCATTTACATCCACTTGTCACAGTGGGTTATCTGAACTATAAGTAAGGGCCATGTATTCCCATCCCTCCCATATGTTTTCAGTGTCAGTGGTCACTTGTAGGCATCATCATTTCATGGTTCTTTGTCATGTACTTGTTGCAGTGGCAATGATGATGGTGCCTATAAGTGCAAACTGGACTCTTACTGTGTTAATTGTAGTTGCTCTCACCCCTCTTACTTTCATTCGTGCACTAGACGGGTGGAGGAGAAAGAGGTACAGTGTTTTAAAATGGTTAATAACATATCTTACTTTAAGGGTTGGAAGTTATTGTTTCCAACTCCACCTCAAACATATGCTGCTGCACTATGTTCCACTGCTACTGTGGGAGTGCAGACAGATCTTTACCACAGGATCATTCTCAAACCATGTGAGCAGTCTTTTGCCCTCTATGGATAAGTGAGTTGACAAGTCATCATGTACTCCTGTCTCTATTTTCACAATCTCTGCCAGTGACTGCCTGGGTACACTTCCTTTGTGCCTAGCTTTTGGCATCTGCTCAGATTCATCTTCTTCAGCCCCAAGGTGTAGAATAATTATTCATCCATATCCTCAGTTGTTGGAATCTCCATCTACTGGTGGAGTCCTGCCACTTGATCCAGGGCAAAATCCACGGAAGTCAACAGACTTTCTAATAAAGACAAACAATGTAATTGTAAACCAAAGGGTTCTAAATCCAATTTTTCTCCACCTAAATAAAAAATTGCTGCTTGCTACAGGGGAAATGCCAAGGTTTTCATTTTAATCTGTATGAAATTAAAGTCTGGATTAATTTTTATCGTCCTGTATGTTGTTTCTTACAGGGCCCAGCATAGCCATGTGGTTAGAATGCTCAACTCGTAACTTGCTGTCTCCCAGTCAGACCAAGCATGCTTGCCCTTTCAGCCATGAGAGCATTTATAATGTAATGGTCAGTCCCACTACTCGTTGATTAAAGAGTAACCCAAGAGTTAGTAGTGGGTGGTGATGACAAGCTGCCTTTTCTCTAATCTTACACTGTTAAATTAAGAACAGCTAGTGCAAGTATCCCTTGTGTAGCTTTGCATGAAATTCAAAAAAGTTTCTTTACAATAAACATTTATGAAACCTGTTGATACAGTCACCTTTCATCAATTGTCTTTATACCAATATGACAGCTTATGTAATGGACAAGTGTATGAAGGGGTGGCACTGCTAGTTGACCAGTGTGTACCCACCCTGTCTTTGCAGCTCATTACACCCTTAGAGGCCATCACCATCTGGTTTCCTTGGGTCATACCATCATGGTTTGTTCTCTACCTGCCTCCTGTGGGGACCTATGATTAATCAGACCTTAATGCTTTTAATGAACAGATTTCATTTCTCTTTTTAATACTGAGAGACTTTCTTGATGATGAGAAACCCACTCAAAATAAAAATGTATCTCAGAGCAGCTGGTATGAGTATTAACACTTTGCTGATAGTGTTAATACACATACCAGCCATTCTGAGACACTTTAATGAACACAATCCCCCTCTGAGGGTTGGTGCTGATATTGATGGGGAGGGGTCATTCTGTAGAGCTTATGCTTTCAGATCATAACCTTTCTCCAATTCTGGTTCTTATATTTATTTTCATACCCCTAATCAGTCTTTTACTGAGATTGATTTCTCTCTTGCTATTCTTGGAGATTTAACAGTAACCCATGGAGTAGTGACCATTTTCCTGTCATTTGGAGGGATATTTGCTATGGTCAGTGCCACCTAAACAGTGTATTTTTGTGGAAGTTGGACCAAGCTAACTGTGGCCTTCTTTCACTTCAAGATTCAGAATGTGAGGGGGGGGAGTATACGTTTCATCCCCTTTCCATGTTGCTCTCCAATGTCCAAGAAGTTGTAGATGTTGAGAGCATCACTGATACTCTCAGCAAGAGCTTTTCTCATAAATCTAGTACTTCTGTTTCTTACCCTGCCTTCTTTGGCCATCAGGTCTCAGACAGAGTAATTCTTTCCTTTTGGGCTGATCATCTCTATGACTATAATTGCCCCTTTACATTAGTGGAATTTAAGCTTGCTCTTCATCGATTTGGCAGTACGTTGGTTAGACCTGATGGCATTCATTGTGAGATGCTATGTCATCCCTATCCTACCTCTCTTGCTATTCTTCTGCTTGTTTTTAACCAGATCTGGCAGAAGGATGTTTTTCCTGATACACATTACTGGGCTATTGTCCTCTCTTTCTGTAAGCTTGGGAAGGATGTCATGAATCCCTCTAACTATTTTCCAATGGTTCAAGAAACTAAACATCTTCCTCTCACCCACCAAGTGTGGTTTACGTTGACAGTGCTCTGCCATGAACCATCTGATTCTTTAATCTCGATAAAGCTTCTAACAATATGTGGGGATATAGCATTTTACTCCTAGGGGTTTTTGTGCTCATTTATACATTTTCATCTAAAACTTTTTACTGGATAGGCAATTCCATGTCCATGTGGGTTCAACACTTTCTCATTCTTTTCAACAAGAACGTGTAGTCCCTCAGGGCTGTGTCTTGAGAGTCATACTTTTCAGTATCAAAATTAATGCTGTCACTACAAAACTTCCTTTTACTATTGCATATGGGCTCTATGCCAACAATTTTCACATCTCATGTTAGTTGTCAAACATGAGGTTTCTTGACTGAAAGTTTCAGACTGCCTTCAATCACTTGTTGAAGTGGACCATGGCAAACAGTTTTACCTTTTCTTTCTTCAAAACTGTTTGCATACAGTTTTGCTGCCAACAGGGTATACACCTTGATCCCTAGCTGTCTTGGAAATAATGTTCTTCTCATGACCTCTGAGGCAAAGTTATTGGGGCTCATATTTAAAAGTAAGCTTTCTTTCCTTGCATCAAGCAGTTACTTGTCAAGAGTGCGATGGCATTGAACATCCTCCATATCTTCTCTTCCACCTCATGAGGAGCAAACTGTTGTTCCATGATCAG
Source organism: Tachypleus tridentatus (assembly GCF_004210375.1). Taxonomy (NCBI): domain Eukaryota; kingdom Metazoa; phylum Arthropoda; class Merostomata; order Xiphosura; family Limulidae; genus Tachypleus; species Tachypleus tridentatus. Next base: position 13,598,187 of record NC_134829.1, on the reverse strand, counting down.
GATCAATTGTGCCCTCATTCACTCCAAACTGGACTATGGATCTCTAGTCTATGGTTCTGCCAGCTTCTGGGGCCTTGTCTCTGCATTGGGGCTTTCCACTCTTCTGCAGTTAAGAGCTTGTACACTGAGTCCCATGAACTCTATCTCCATCATTCAACTTTCTTTGCAGTATGCCCATAATCTTTGATTCTTACTACATCTTTCTTGGGGTTGTCTTCCTTTCTCAGTGGGTTATGCTCTTTTGTAATAGTCTGCCAATCATCCCTTTATCCTTTGTATCAAGGTGCATCTTGCGGAGTTGGGTGTATTACTGTGTGAAGTTGCTTTCTTTACTGATCATCCAATCCTCCATGGATTAATACCATCCCCATCTGTGAGCTTTCTTTGAGACATCTTAGGAAGGTGGATACTCCCAATTGGAAGTATCATCTTTTTGTCAAACATTTTTCAAACCATCCTTCCATTCTGGTTTATATAGACAGTTAAAAAATCAGGTGACTGTTTGATCTTCCATGGTATGTTGTGACTCTGTGGTTGCTTATAGGGTCCACTCTACAGTTTGTGTGTTCACTGCGAAGTTGTGTGCCATTTCTCTTGCTCTGGATCATGTAGAGCTATGCAGTATACAGATTGTACTAGTTACAATGACCCTCTTAGCTCTCTACTGGTTCTGGAATTGTTTAGGGTTAGTTCTTGCCTTGTTCTTGTTGATATTTATAAATGACTGGTCTATTTGTATCTAGTTTTTCTTGATACCTGACCATGTCTGTATTCTCAGGAATGAGCTTGATGACATCACAGCTAAGTCTATCTTCTCTGATGCAATCAAAACCTTGCTTATTCAATAAATGGACTATGGTCCTATACCAGAGGCTTGACTCCATGCCAGTTGGTATTGAATTTGTGGTGAACAACACCTGTAACAAGTATTTCCAGATCAAACCTTCTCTTGTTCTTTAGCCCTCTTGTTTTCATAAGAATTGGAGGGAGGAAGTTGTCCTAACTAGGCTACTCATTGGTCACAGTTTTGTAACTTGTTTTCTTTTATGTGGGACTAATCTACCAATTTTGTAATTGTGATACTGAAGTCACAATTACTCATGTTTTACTATTGTGTCAGTGTTATTACCATGACCTACAGCAACATTTTAGACATGATTTTTCTATGGGTTTACCCCTTGCATTGAACAGTGTCATGGCTTGTGACACTGTACAACTTGCTTGTGATTTTAACTCTTTATGAACAATTGGCCTTTTTAATTCTATTTAACTGTTTTTTCAGAACTTTGGACACTTGTTATGCTTCATTACTATTTATTTTTACAATAATTTTACTTTAACATTTTTTTACTGGTTATTTGGCACAGATAGTCTGGTTGCTTTGCTCCAATAAATAACAAATGATCAACCAACAGAGCTATTGAATAAAAAATTAGACCCCTGCTGCTACTCCTACCTGTCACATCTTCTCTTTCAGGACTTTTTAGTAGTTCTCTATTACGTTCAATTATATATTATGTATAACCAAGAGAAATTCAAAGTTTTTATCTATCAAATGGCATACTTTACCATGCTGTATTCTGAACAGATAAGTGTGTTTCATTTGTAATACAACTTTAGTTCCAATGGGAATTGCAACTTCTAGGTGAATGAATTTGTAACAGCTGTTGTTGCATAGTTAAAAAGGCAGAAAATTGTAATTGTTAGAGAAAATTGTCTGCTTTTTGCTTGTTGTTAATGTTCTTTGGTATGTTATTTAAGTAAATAAAAAATTTAGTACATTACAACAATTAGTATAAAAGTAGGCTTAAGTTTTCTCAACAATTGACACGAAAAACAGGAGATAACGTGTTTATTCATTTTTTTTTTATGTTTATCCTTTATTTATTATTGCAAAAATAACTAAAATGTAAAAATAAAGATTATTTTTGATTGGGTTAAGATCCGATTAGGTAAAATAAATAATAACTTTTCATGGGGCATGCTCATCAGCACCTTGTAGTAACTTGTGGGTAACGTAATCCAATAGCACAATGTGAGCTTCACATGCCCCAAGTGATTTAAAAATTACAATGGTGTGGATAGTAATCAGACATAGCTCAAAGGGGAATAAAAACAGAAAATTTATTTATTAATAAATGTATACTATTACAAATATAAGGCTACTTGGATAAATTAATGTAATTTCATGTTACAATTTGAAGTCATTCTAGAAAGAAAAACAAAAAGTAATATAGATTTATTTAGATTTTTTTTCTTTTTGGCTAAGAGGTTGATCAGATTGACCACTATTATTCTGAGATTGGATAGAGAAAAAATGAAGCTATAGTTTTACTGAAGTAAAATATTTGAAATGTATTTAGAGGTTTTAGAGATTACACAAAGGAAATTTGAGATTTTTGAGATGAGGAAAAGTATTTTTGATTTTAATATAAAAATTACTTTGCACACTGACAATTCAAAATGAATAGTTACTATATTAATAGATGAATCTTTATTTTAGCTTATTAAAAATACTTTGCTAAAAAAAAAAATTTTTTTGTATATGAAAGACTGACAAATGTTGTAAAGATATACACACAATATTAGGTAATGTGATTTTATAGAAATATGTTGTTAGGAAGTGATTTTATTTTTTAATATAGCTTGACAGTAACTTCTTATTTGCAATGTATAATTCAATATTTATGGTGTATTTTGGTAAAGCAATTGATTTTCGTATTGACTAGTGTGAAGAGATTAAGTTGAAAGTTCAAGAACTTACATCAAAGATTCAGGATGCTGAAGGAGACAAACAAGCAATTTCAGCTGAATTGGAAAGACAACAAGTGATATGCATTCACTTAGAGGAACGAGTACAAGAGATGACAGGAGACTATGAGCAACTGGAAACAAATTATCAGCAACTAGAAACAGATAAACGTGAACTTACAGCTCTCAATAATGATTTACAAACCAGACTTATGAAAATGTGCTGTAAACAAGTAGGTTACAAACTAGTTTTTCATAAAATATTTGGTAAATAATCAAATTAGAAACTGATCATATAAATGTTTTGTTAATGAATGAATTATAAACTAGACTCGCTGTAAACCAGTGGGTTTGAATTAGATTCATTGAAATATGTTGTCAAGATGTAAATCACCAATAAACTGTAAACACTTGAATAACAATTTAGTCTCTGTAAATATTGAGGTAGATCTTTTTATTTTTTGTGAAAAATGTATTGTAAATAAGAGACTTCCTAACTACTTGTAGTAAAAGCCTGATGGAAACAAGCAAGTTGCACCCTAATATGTGGAAGGTACTGTAAACAACTTCTCTATAAACTAGACTCCCAAAAACATTCTGTTCGTTACTTGAAGAAAGTATTGTTTTATTGACTATGGCCTGGCCAGGCTCATTATTTTAGTCATGCCCAAAAGATTGTGTACTATGGATGTGTCCAAACAGTTTTATATCTGTAACACTTTATAGCTACATGCTTGTTAATGCAACCCAAAACTTTAGCATCCTGGGGTGTGAGTGGTGATTGACCTAGATGCTGGTGTGACACTCCTATACATATATTTAATTTAGCACACAATAGGAGTGTAAATGGTTAACAAAGCAATTATTAATGTTCTTATTGCTGTCAGTAGGGACTGGTTGTGTTGCCAACATGGATTACCAGTTTAATTAACTAACTCTTCAAGGAATGAGTGTCCAGGTGATAATCAGAATTTTCTGTTATCGTTAAAAGCTGCAGTAATCTTTTTTTTTTTTTTTGATACATTAGTGTGTAAGATTATTCATTATAAAGATAAATAAAAAATTGGCTAATAATTTGTTTTAATATAATTGAATAGTTAAATTTATTACTCCTATAATGTATTCTAATACACAAGGTGGTCAATGTTTACTTATATCAACAGAAACAACCAACACTGAGAGAAGTTAAAAACACCATTACTTATAATAGTATATAAAATCATGTAAGAAACTAGCTATGAAAGGGCTTCTAAGTTACAAACACAAAAGCAGATAAATGTAATATTTATCTTATATGGAGGAATAGCTGAGAAAAAGTGTTTTCAGGTTTTGAGTTTCTAAAACTTACATTGTTGTTTATTATAAAGTGCACTCTTGTCACTCAACATTTGTTTGTATAGTCATACAGAAATATAATTTGTATGTTATTAGTCAGTCATTCAAACAATGTTTTGAATATTGATATTCTCTTCAAGTTAGGTTTAGTTCTTTCTGGAACTTCATCTTTTTGTAGGTCCAAGAATTTTTAACATATGTTAATCTCAAGACTGTAGTAAAAACCTCTTTAGTGATTTTTCTAATTGGCAAATTTCTGTACAGAAGTTGGGTACTTAGCATCACAAAAAAGGGAAGGCTGTTTTTTCTTGTTTTATATTCTGTTGGTACAAGATATAGGTTTATATAAATAAATGTGTGTGTGTGTGTGTATATATATATTTTACTCAAAATATACATGGTTGTATTTTGAATATGATCTTAATCTGTTGTTTGTGAACTTTATGATGGGAATAGATGTGAAGGAAGGTTAAAAACTTCCATTGTTCACTAATAATTCTCTGCCTTTGTAAAATCATTTTTAAATCAATGAAATAATCATTTGTAGATGTATAAAACTGTGAAGAGTTTTTTTTTTTTTTTTTTAGCTTTCAGTTTATTTCAGGCAGCTAAGTTGACTGTAACATATATCACATTTCTTCATCTTAATTTACTTTGTGGCAAAACATTTTCACACAATTAAAGTTGTTTTTTTTGTATACAGTTTACAAATGTTATTATAAAAAAATTTACCCAAAATCCTTTTATTACTGCATTGCTGTTAATTCCCATGAAATTACATTTTTATTCTATGCTTCTATTTATGCATTATGATAATTAAAAAAATCTGTATTTAATAAATTATGTATGTTGTATTTTAAAATACATATAAAACCTAAAGATGCTATTAAATTTTCAAACAATGTAATCATTTTTTTTTTTATCAAACGTTTTATTTTTCAAGTTTTGTGTAACTTGCTCTAAGTATGCATAATAATGTTTTTTATTGTGTCAAGGTATCTGTCAGGTTATATACCATTTAAGAATTATTACATTCTTTTTAATATGATATTTAAAGGTCATAAACATATGCTAATCCCTTACTTATGAAGCTTGTCTGTTTTCTCCTTGTGAGAAAGCAAGTCTATCCTAAAGAATGATACAATTACCTTTACAAACTGATAAAAGTCATTGATTATTCCAAGTAACATAGACAGGGATTTTCTGTTGCATTTGGAATATTACATTTAACTTTTTGTCTGATAGAAAAGTGTGGTATTTTTCTATTTAGCATTTCTTGAATTTTTATTTTTGTGGAATCTTTTGTCTTGCTGATATTAGCATACCTGAATACCACAGACTAGCTAATAAATAAGATTTTGGATATATTATTTTAGAGTTTTTTCTGCATAGGTTTTTTATTTTCCATTTCGCACACTGGTACTGTAAATCTGTTAATTAATTGAGATCGTGCAAGGTGTCTTTGTAAGATAGCACAGAACTTATGGATGAGAGGAGAGGCTAACATAAAGTGAAGACCAGGAGAAACACTCTCTTAGACATTACTCTTTAGAGAGTAATGTATTTCTCATAAACTGTCACAGTTATCACTCCTCTTCTCTAACAACACACAGATCAAAAGATGTGTTGGGAAGAATTGGAAAAGCAATAGAAATATGCTACAATTAGTAACTAAAATCATGTTTTTCAAAGAAATTAATTTTTATATCTAATGCATACTAACAGATGTTTTTGTGTTGCATAAGTAAGATATGTATAATTTATATATTAATTTATTTAACACTGTTGGCCACTATATAGTGGCCCGGCATGACCAAGTGGATTAAGGCGTGCGACTCGTAATCTGAGGGTCACGGGTTCACATCCCCGTCGCGCTAAACGTGCTTGCCCTTTCAGCCGTGGGGGCGTTATAATGTGACAGTCAATCCCACTATTCGTTGGTAAAAGAGTAGCCCAAGAGTGGGTGGTGGATGGTGACGACTAGCTGCCTTCCCTCTTGTCTTACACTGCTAAATTTGGGACGGCTAGCACAGATAGCCCTCGAGTAGCTTTGTTCGAAATTAAAAAAAACAAACAAACACTATTTAGTATGCCGAATGTCATTACCTTTCTGTTTTGTTTATTTTATATTAATATATGTTCATCATAAAGATTGTTTTGCATTGTTAGCTTTATATATGCATTTAAGATTAGCCCAAATCTCTTTAGTTGGCCATACCTTGAGGAATTATCAGGAAAATGGCCAAACATATTTCTCACAGTAAGGGCAGTAACTGACAAAATAGTGATTTCTAATTTGTCTTAGCAGAAAATATGAGAAGGTTGAATTTAATTAACTACACTTACTGATGGATTGAGTTTTTGGTTTAGGTTTAACAACACAGCTTGCTCTGTTCACTTTTGTAACTAAAGTGCTTATATTTTCAAATGTTGTGTACAAGACTACATGTTGTGAAGAATATGATACTTCTCATATGAAAACTTAAGAGTAGTATTTTGGTTTTGTTAACTATTTGATTCTGCACAGTTAATATGTTAATTACACTTTTTCTAAAGTACTAATGTGTTTGGAATACTGATTTATGTACTGCAGTTATATACATAAAACTTTGTTTTATACTATTGCTGATGTTTTAATAGACCACAGAGTAACGTCATAACAATATGTTTTCTTCAGGTGTGAAAAACATAATTTATTGATTTTCCTCTGAAATAATCTAAAACATTGTATCTTGTAATATTTGAAGTATGTACAGTCAGAAAATCTGTGAAAGTAAACTTGTGTACTGTAAAAACCTGATGAGAAATTTTTATATTTTATTTTATACCTTCATTGCCTTGGTTATTTATTTATAACACCTATAACATTTGTGATTCTTGTAACTCGCTTAACACTCAGACGATAGTCTCTCCTAGTATGTTGTAAACAGATAGGCTACATATGAAATGAAATTTGTTGAAATTTATAAATTAGCCTTATAATGTGAGTAAATTACTAACATTTTATATAACAAAATGAAAACTTTTTATAACTGTTCACAGGAGTGATATAAAAAAGTATTTTAGTTATTGTATGCAGTTTGTATTGTGAAGCTTTTCTTTTTAAAATACAGTTTTAACTAAGGTTGTTACAGTGTCTCCAAAGTAGCAAGTGTATGTACTTCAAGATTACCTTTTCATGTGATTATTTTCATTTTAAATAGGTTTCATTCTGATTCTGGAGTAAAATATAATAGGAAGTGTTTTTCACACAACACTAATCTTTCTTTATAGGGAGTAGAAAATGAGTCTTATCCAATAGTTACAGAAGAACATGGCTACACAGTAGTTCATCCATATTCATCGGTTGCTAGTGTAGAAAATGACGTAAGTAGTTAAGTACTAGTGTAGCATCTAACTATGTAAGTCAGTAAGTTTATTCATAACATCTAAAGATGTAAAATCTCAAGTAAGATGGAAGTAAATATGTAATGGTGTAAATTCTCAATAAGTAGACAATTCAAGAAAAATGTAAATGATTAAGTATTGGTATAACATCTAACTGTGCAAGTAGATACATTTTTGTGACATCTCAATGGGTAAAGAGGTTAAGTAAAATGTGAATAGTTAAGTACTGATGCAATAGATGAATTTTATATATAAAATATTTATAACAGTTAAGGTACTCTAACTGATGAATTGGGGCATTTTAATCATTAATTTTTTAATGCCATTGTTCACTTGTAGCTTAATTATTATATAAAATTAGTTACATTGTTTACTGGATTAATTTGTTATTCCAATATATTGTTGACATAGTGTAAGTAGTGTAAATAGACAAGCACTAGTGTATTATGATGTGTGTATGCAAGTGATTGTAACATAAAGAAACAGATAAGCTTAAACACTCGTAACATGATGTAACTACGTAGCATTTAGTGTGGAAAGTGAGAGAAACCGTTTGAAGTTAATTCCAGCTTCTATAGATCAATAAAGTTTGAATTTGTGAACGACTTTCTTTAGACTAGTATACAGGGAGCTTTGCTTCGACTTCATGAAGAACAAGCTAAGAATGCTCGACTGACACAACAACTGGCAGAAGAACAATTGCAAGTAGGTAAAAGATTTTCTTGTGCATACAATAGTTACTCATATTTCATTAAAAAAAATCACAGAATGACTTTTTTCATCATTTCACTGTTGGAACATACTTTAATGATATTTTGAAAGAAAAGTAATTTAATATGCATTCATAATTTAATTTAACTGTTTGTTGGTGATGATTCAACATGTTTTCCTTGATTCTCTAGTTGACCTAGTTTTTACATCTGTAAAAAATTTGCAAACATAAAATTTTTTTTTTATATAGATTTAAGAAAAGGAGCAAATGTACTTTTCACTAATACTTCATTTATTAATGACCTTGGTTTCACCAGTGAAGGCATCATCATATAACTGACGACATATCTGTGAAAGATAGAACTGCCTTTCTTCTTATCTCAATTTTGTTATTATGGCACTTCACATTCTGACACTTTCACAATAAATTATATTCAAATTTTATTGTTGCTTAAGATCTAAGCTACACTGCTGTGAATGACATTTTCTTGACTTTATATTAAGGTGTAAATGGTTTTGTTTTATTGTAATGTGAACTGCAGTTTATTAGGTGGTAATACTGTGATGACATAGCTGCATCTTGCATGTATTAATATTTTGGTGATATTGTTTGAATTTGTCAAGAGTTTCATCTTAATGTTAGTATGTATATTTGAGTTTGGCACAGTAGATGTCTGTGTATTCTCAGTTATATTTCACTGATGTATTTCAGGTTCTACAGATGAAAAAAACTCTCCAAGAGAAAGACAGTTTGCTGCAGCAGTTTGAGAAACAACTTCATATGAACAATACAGGTTGCCCTGCTAGTGAGAATCTTGCCCTCCCTCCACCTGGTCAACCTTGTGGTTACAAAGTCATTATGTCCTCATCTAACCCATCCAGTAAGACTTACCAACAAGGAAGTCGTCAGCTACTACTGGTATGTGGTCAGAAGATGGACATGGCAAATTCAGTTCTGGAGAAATCGGGAGCTAGGTGGGTTTAGAATATTAATGTATAATTACACTAAGTAATACAAATTTTGTTCCTGGATTGTATGTGTTATTTCTTAATTGCTCATGTTGTAAAAGTACAGAAAATAGCCATTATTCCCTTCAAACTTTGCTTTTGTGACCTGGATAATGAATTTAGAAATTAACCTATTTTCTATGTAAAAAAGGGGAAAATTTGCACATTTTTATTCACATAAGATCTGAATAAAACAACATATCAATCAAGATTTACATGTACTTATACTAAAGTTACACAAAAATGTTTTGAAGTGAGTAGTTTTTTGAGATTTACGACTGTAATGTAAATCACTTTCACATATCAGCCCCCAAATATAGTTTGCCGTCATGTTTTTCGTTATGCGCTCCTTGGTAGTGGTGTTCAAAGTCCAGGATATCTTGATGAGTGAAGAAGCTTGAAAAAATGTTGGTGATGCTTCCTCTGACTTGCAACATGCACACTTTTATCCAATAAGTCCCACTCCTTGAACCTAGATGTCAAAAGCTCTGCATTCGACTTTGTTAGACCAAGATCTCTGATCACACCACTGTGGTCTCTTTGGTTGGGGTAATATGGATTTCTCTCATCAGCTGCACCTCTGAAATTGTAATCTGGATCTTCAACGTCTATTTCCTCTTTTGATATGCTGCTCTCTTCTGAGATTGGCTGCTTTCTCTCTGTTGGAATGGGTACATGGAGCTCAGGGCAGTGTGGCACTGGGACAATAGATGATGAAAGGTCCGGATATATGATAGCAGATTCATTCTTGTCAGTCCGACATTTGGACGGGTTCACCATGCAGAAGTAGCAATTGTTTGAGGGGTCAGTAAGTTCATGCTACATTCTTGGAATAGAGAACTTCATGGCTCTCTTTTCCCCTCTGTGTCATCCTCCGGAAGAGCAAAATAAAAGTGTTTATTATGTAAGAGGTTCATGCAAAATATTTTGCGATATTTTCCTGTAAATTTCCAACAGTATAGAAAAAATAAATTTAAAATATTTAAATTTTAAAAGGTTTAAAATTTGTATAATATAAAATCTTGCTATTCAAGCAAGCAAAAATTGTCTGTCTTACCTTCTAGAGTTTTTTTGCAATGCTCTTAGGTAAATTGAGGTGCCCAGCGTTTGTTTTGATCCCTGACAGGCATGCCAAAATATGCCTTGTAGGCTTTACATATTTTAGCAGATACTGTCGCAAAGTACCTTTTGCTCTTATCTTGATAAATTTGCCACATGCATAGCAGAATGCATCTGGAGAATACTTGCAGCTTCTTGATGCCATTTCTGATAAAATGATATAGTTCTCTGTTCACTTGGGCAGCTAGAACTAAACTGAAGTGGTGAGTGATGGGCCCCTGTATATATTACTGTGGAAAGTTCTAGAAAATTCTTGTTAAGTTCTACAACATTCTTAAATTCTTGAAAGTGCAAGAAAATTCTCTATTAACTATTCGGCACTGAATCTACCTGGAATGTTCTGGAAGATGTGTAAATTTTGAAAATTTCATTACCAAAGTCACAAAAGCAAAGTTTGAAGAGAAAAATAGGTCTTTTCCATTTACTTTAGGCATAAGCAATTAGGAAATAACAAAAAAAGTAAAGATTTTGTTACATAGTGTGATATAATAGATAATATTGGACCAATATTAGAAACAGTGATTGACAATAATGTATTATATTTTACAGCACAAAAAATGATTATGACTCTACATATCAAGATAAACACATAGATTAAAAAATTATTTTCGAAATCTATTGTACTTTTGTCATTTAAAGCAACAAAATTAAACTGAAGCCATAAGAAGCAAAGAAAAAAGGACAATGGTACTGCTTATTCTTAAATGAAGTAAAGATATTTCTTTCAGTAAAAAGGAAACATAAGATGTAACTGTAAATAAAGAAAAAATCAACAACTCAAATACCTCTCTAGACTTCACTAAACTTGCAATCAAGTTTGAATTTGAACCTTTTAGTGCCTGTGATTAGTTCTTACCTTTTTATAATAGTAGCTATCTCGTATTCTTTTACATGATAAATTTTTTTGTGTTATTATGATTTCTACAACATGGCATATTTTGCATATTGGTCTGCTCTCAACACCATTTTGAATCTCAAAACAGTATAAAACTGAAATGGAAGATTTTATTTAACTAGAAAATTGCTGCTAGTAGTACTTTACCCTGCATTTGCAATCATCTTAATGTTCTTATTTTGGGTGTGATAATGTATACATGTTTTTATTACAGTATGAATGTTAAAAGTTAAATACACATTCAAATAAATTTAAGGAACAGATGGAATAAAAGGAATATTTTGATTTCAAAGTTAAATATTATCATTTATGGTGTCTCAGTAATTCTGTTTATTGTGTTATTTTATTACTGTAATTTCTGGACTACAGTATTTTTGAGTTTATTGTCTCTATCCCAATACCAGAATTAATACATATGATTATATATGTATGAGATTCATACCTACTTCTGTGTAAATGTACATTATCACAGGTTATTATATAAATGTAAGATTGCTATGTGGTATTATGAACTTAGTGATTGTTGTATGTATGTGATTATATAAGATTACTTAGATGGGGTATTGTTGTACATTTTTGTAATTGTGTAAAATCATTTACATGTAAGATTTGTATGTTTATGTAATTATATAGGATTATTTACATTTTAAATAATATTTTCTGATTAGATTAAGCTGTGTACTTGTAGTAAAACTCAAAACCAACCTTGCCATCAATATAACTAATTATATATACTTTTTACTTTTCTACTTATAAAAGTTACAGTTCATTGTTTCATCGGTTGAGTACTCTCACCAGTAAAATTATATTTGACTGTAATCCCTATAATATCTTGTGAAATTAAGCCAGCTTTGGAGATTTAGGTTAGTCTTAAATAGATATGTTAAGCTAACAATGCAAAACAATCTTAGTAATAAAATTACAGTGATAAGTAATGAATAATAATAAAAAGTAATGACATTTGGTGTGCTAACTAGTATAACCAGTATTGTTACCCCATCAACCTTATGATCACACCATGCTTCACTTGGAAGTACATTACATAACTTTCAAGAAATATCTTTACAAAAATGAAACTATTGGATAACATTGTTTGAAATTTGACAGTATGTAGTTTCAGAAAACTAAAATATTTAATTTTGATTTTTTTACTATTCCTGCTAAAACATTGTTATTCTGAAATGGACATACTCCACTCACACAAGAAAGCTATCTAGGTCATTGTCTACTCTTTAAGCATTGCTGACAGTTTGTAGTAAGCAATGTACCAGTCTTTATACCCCACCAGATTTGCACCATTTCTGAACATACCTGTATCATGCAACTATTCTCCACTGATAGTATTGTGCCATCTATAATGGTGCAGCTAGCTCCTTCTGCTATTCCTGCTCAATCCTTGCTTTCTTGATTAGCATGATGCATTTTACACACAGGTTTTTAATTTTCCTGAGTGTGACAACAATTTTTGATTGTGCTTTATTGTTGCTTCCAGTGAAGTTTATTCAATAATTCCTAATTTTCACATTTGATTTTACTTGTCTTCTTGACTGTTGGTATGTTTACAGCATCCCTAAAGCAAATCAATCTTTTAGTCCTTTTTGTTTTTTAATAGAATCTTGATCAAGGTTCTGTTGTAATACCCAAATACTGGCAGTTTGGTTTTCAGTATGTAACCTTTTTAGCTTTAGCAATGAATTCATTCCATCAGGACAGGATTGGATTCAACTTTAGGTCTTCCCTCCAATTCATGTATTACTCAGGATACTAAATATTATTTGTTCTAACTCATTGTTAGGTCCTATTGGTAGCATCAGATTGGCAGCTACACCTTGGTTTCTACTTTTGTGGTACTGTCAAGCATTTCCACCTTCCTCTTCCACTCCTTAGTCTAGTTCTGTGGAGGCAGCCATGATCTGACATGGTACTTCTTATACTTGTTGTTAACACCTGTTTGAGTTTCATTTTCCCTGTATCACCCTTATCCAGGAGATTGATTTTTCGTTGATACTAACTTTTAGACGTAGGAGTGATTTGCATTCACTCGCATATATATATATCTTGCAGTCCAGTTGCCCTAACTACCAGTGTTGGATTTATGAACCAGGGTCCTGTTCCAACCCCAAGCAATGAAACCTTGACTATCTGGTTGGAGCCTGGCCAAAAGTGATAATAAATCCTGTAAAGTTCCACCCACAGTACTCGATTAAGTTCTGGATGTAGTGTGGTTTCCCCACTAGGGTGCCAGCCCCTCCATCTTATCTTATCTTTAGTTGTGGTGTGATAAGTACATTTTGGAAGTTAACATTTTCTTAACTTGAAAATGTATTTCCAATGATGTTACCCATTGTTAGAGTCTGAGTCAGTCTTGAAAAAGTGACAATATTATCTGAATGTGATGTTTTCATGCAGTACCAGAATAGAGGTTCATTGACATTAGGTGGAGAGAATCACAAGACAATATTGCCAAGGATTAAATGAGGCATAAAAGACTGGAGCAAGCAAGAAAAATTCAGTTCAATGCTTAGATGAGCAAAAGAAGAAATACTGGCAGTCAAGTAATAGCTGCAATGTGAGAGTTGTTAAGTATTTATTAAATTGAAAATATTAACTTCCATAGTACATATTTTCTAATTTTTAAACTAAATATTAAAGCTTTGAATATTAGAAAGTTAAATATCAATATGGAAACTTAAAATATTTTGAAGCTCTTTATGATATAATTTTCAATACATCAATACTTTGGTGTCATTGCAGTCCCCATCAGTACTGATTGGTAAGTGTAATTCTAAGGGTTAAGTGTTAGAGCTTCTTAATAGAACACAAGCTTATGGAAATTTTTGTAGTTTATACATGCATTAGACTCTGATTATAGAATTCAAGCTCATATTTAAGAGTACTTTGTCAGGATTAGTTTTACGATTGCATAACACAAGTTTATATTAAAAAGATTATTTTGGAATTGTTAGATTTTTTGATAAATCAGAAGATTGTATCAAAAATGGTATTTTGTAAGTATTACATGTTTTTGATAGAACACAAGCTTATATAAGAGTAAAAATTTGTAAGTTGTAAAGCATAAGCTTACAACAGCAATGGTACAGTTACAACAGAAAGTGTTCGTACCCCTGTGTCCCAAGTGGTTTTTTGCTCATAACTTATAAAGTATCACGAGTAGGCAAATAGACGTACGGTATATTATAAATATTATACTAACACACACCTACATAAATTTGTATGTAAATTAAACAAATAAACTGTTTATAAACAAATGACCAAAATAGGAGGAGCAGAAAGTGTACATACAGTTCAGAATATGTGAAAAAAACTGATATTCCTGTAAAAAAAATTGTTTAGTTTGGCGAACAAACTACATTATACCATTCCAGAACTAGATACTGGATTCATAATTATTGGAATTTAGCCAGCAAAAAATGTACTTCCGGCACTTTAGCGCTGTCTCCGTCATTATCTGCTTGGTCATCGTGGTGAACAGGAAACAACTGTCCAGTGATTTAAAAAAACGAATTGTAAAATACAAGTCTTGTGTGTCTCTTTCCGGTATTTCTTCACAACTTAATGTGTCAGAATCTACTGTTCAAAGCATAATTGCCAAGTTTAAGCTTACAGAATCAACTGCTAACCTCCTTCGTTCCGGACACCCCACCAAAATTCCAGTGAGAACCAAGAGGAAGGTTCTCTGAGAAGTTAGTAGGAACCCTTGTTTAACACATAATGACATACAGAAACTGGGGTTGAAGTAAGCACCTCTACAGTTATGAAGATGTTGCGCTCTTCTGGGTTCAAAGCATGCTGCCCTCGTAGAACTCCATATTTAAAGCCTGTTCATTTAGAAGCACGATTGAGATATGCAAGAAAGCATGTAGATAAACCCTTTACCTATTGGAAGAGTACTCTTTGGTCAGATGAGACTAACATGGAGCTTTTCGGCGACAATGATGTTCGCAATATTTTCCATAAGAAGAGGGAACAAAATCTTCCAAAGAACACCATCCCTACAGTTAAACATGGAGGTGGCTTGATCATGCTATGGGGTTCCTTCAGCTCTTCTTGTGTAGGCAGCCTTCACCACGTCAACAGAATCATGAAAAAAGAAGAATGCTTTGATATATTAGGCACATGTATCAAGAATGATGCTTGGAACTTGCAGCTTGGGCGTCGTTGGATCTTCCAGTATGACAATGACCCCAAGCACACATTGAAATATGTGCAATCCTGGTTGCAGAGGAACCTTATAAGCATTCTGGAGTGGCCATTGCAGTCACCCAATCTCAACCCAATTGAAAACATTTGCCATGAGTTGAAGACCAAGGTTCATCAGCATCATCCGAAAAACTTGCAAGACTTGGAGGCCTTCTGTAAAAAAGAATGGAAGAAAATATCAATCGAGTACTGTCAAACAATAATGGAGGGCTATGAAGAGAGATTGCACCAAGTAATTCACCTGAAAGGCTACACAACTGACCATTAAAGTAGACGCACGAACACTTTCTGCCATTCCTATGTTTGGTTATTTCTTTATAAACAATTTATTTGTCATTTAATTTGCATAAATATTTATGTAGATGTGTGTTAGTATAATATTTATAAGATATTCTACTTCTATTAGCCTAATCTTGATACTTTTTAAGTTATGAGCAAAAAACCACTCGGTATGCAGGGGTACGAACACTTTCTGTCGTAACTGTATTTGGAAAAGAATCGGACAGTACAACATATTTGCAGTACAAAAGATTATGATAAAATTCCATGGATTTTTGTATCATACTAACCTCAACTCATAAACTTAGCTATTCCTCAGCTATTTGTTTATGCATGCCATAAGCTTTCCACTCCCTCACCCCACTAAAATTTAATGATTTTATTATGTCTGTCATGTAAACCAATGTGCATCACTTCTCCACCAATAGGAGCGTGACATACATGATGCATGTGACTCCCTGTGTACATCTGTACTGAACTATCACTTCTCGTTTTGGCAGTGCTTGTACTTGGGCATTACTTTTCATTTTGTTTAAAATTTCAAATTCGTTTTTACTATACTCTCAAAATGGTTTTCATTTATTACACTTCTAGTTCTAATATGACTTTTTTTTTTTACTTTAATACCAGTTTATTCTAGTTGCATTGTTATTTATGTTTTTATTTCTTAATTGACTCTTTCTTATTATGAATTCCAAAGTTTGTTACCACTTCAGGTATCAAACCTACAACTAGCACTATGTCTCAGGCCTCAGATACTGGCAACCTAGTGGAGGATATATTTGAATTTATTTGCCAGGAGATTGAACATTACATGGGCCAGCCTCTGTCTTCAGACCTTGCCCCACCTCCTACCAAACTTGCTAAGCCTGTTCAGGCTGACAAGGACTCAGGTCTCCTGTTTCTACCTCCTGATTTTGCTGTGCTTTCCCATTCTCTGTTTGAAGACTTAGTTAGGCATGTCATTTTTTCTGGATTTCATTTTTAGGGTATGGAACATTTTATCACTTTCCTCTATTTCCTGTGAACCACATGACCAATCTTCCCATCCCTATTTGGTTTTCTCCCTCCCCAGATAATCGGGTCCATCCTGATAAATTTATTTCACAATTAAATAATGGGATTAGTATGCCCTGCTTTCCCCCCTTTTTAATGTTCCATCTTGCCCATTTCAGGTGTGGTCCCCAAATCTCCCATAACTTTGACTTATACTTAACAAATCTCCCATAACTTTGACCTATACTTAATATTCCTGCCTTCATCTTACCCTTGCAACCTTATTTAAGGTATCTTTCTGCCATCTATCTTCTCTGCACTGAAATCCTGAGTGTTTTCTGGAGACATCCTCTCTTCTTTCCTCCATGTTTACTCATTTGTCATATTTGACCCTGGCTTTACACACACAGTT